>NC_048302.1:74545090-74563385 GCF_013100865.1 Trachemys scripta elegans
CCTCCTCACCCAGACGTGTAAGAACGCGGGGGGGGGGGGGAGGCTCCGTACACCTTCCCATTCCACCCCAGTAGACAGCCCAAGCAAAAGGCTGTCATTTTTTTAACCTTTTCTTTGTGGCTTTTTCCTTCCCAGCAATCCTCCTCCCAAATACCACCCGGGTTCCCTCCCTCTTTTTCTAATCTATTAATAAAGAATAAATGATTTTTAAATGATAGTGACTTTATTTGGTTTGAAAGAAAGCTGGGGGAAGGGGCAGGGTGGGTTCCTTACAGAAAAT
The DNA here is from genome assembly GCF_013100865.1 of Trachemys scripta elegans. Classification (NCBI taxonomy): domain Eukaryota; kingdom Metazoa; phylum Chordata; order Testudines; family Emydidae; genus Trachemys; species Trachemys scripta. Next base: position 74,545,371 of record NC_048302.1, read on the forward strand.
CAGTCAGTAAAGGGGGAGGGTTTTCATGAAGGAGAAACAAACAGATATTTCACACGGTAGCCTGGCCAGCCATGAAACTGGTTTTCAAAGCTTCTCTGATGCACAGCGCTTCATGGTGTGATCTTCTAATCGCCCTGGTGTCTGGCTGTGTGTAATCAGCAGCCAGGCGATTTGCCTCAGCCTCCCACCCCGCCATAAAGGTCTCCCCCTTACTTTCACAGAGATTGTGGAGCACACAGCAAGCAGAAATAACAATGGGGAGATTTCTTTGGCTGAGGTCAGAGCGAGTCAATAATGAACGCCAGCGACCTTTTAAACGGCCAAATGCACATTCTACCACCATTCTGCACTTGCTTAGCCTGTAGTTAAACAGCTCCTGACTCCTGTCCAGGCTGCCTGTGTATGGCTTCATAAGCCATGGCATTAAGGGGTAGGCTGGGTCCCCAAGAATAACTATGGGCATTTCAACATCCCCAACGGTTATTTTCTGGTCCGGAAAGTAAGTCCCTTGCTGCAGCCCTTTAAACAGAGTAGTGTTCCTGAAGACGCGAGCGTCATGAACCCTTCCCGCCCAGCCCGCGTTGATGTTGGTGAAACGTCCCTTGTGATCCACAAGTGCTTGCAGCACCATTGAAAAGTACCCCTTGCGGTTTATGTACTAGGTGGCTTGGTGCTCCGGTGCCAAGATAGGGATATGGGTTCCGTCTATTGCCCCACCACAGTTAGGGAATCCCATTGCAGCAAAACCATCCACTATAGCCTGCACATTTCCCAGAGTCACTAACTTTCGTAGCAGCACCTGAGTGATTGCTTTGGCTACTTGCATCACAGCAGCCCCCACAGTAGATTTGCCCACTCCAAATTGATTCCCGACTGACCGGTAGCTGTCTGGCGTTGCAAGCTTCCACAGGGCTATCGCCACGCGCTTCTCAACTGTGAGGGCTGCTCTCATCTTGGTATTCTGGCGTTTCAGGGCAGGGGACAGCAAGTCACAAAGTTCCATGAAAGTGCCCTTACGCATGCGAAAGTTCCGCAGCCACTGGGAATCGTCCCAGACCTGCAACACTATGCGGTCCCACCAGTCTGTGCTTGTTTCCCTTGCCCAGAATCGGCGTTCCATGGATAGAATCTGCCCCATTAACAACATGATCTCCAAAGCACCGGGGCCTGTGGTTTCACTGAATTCTGTGTCCGTGTCCGTGTCCATGTCCTCATCATGCTTGTCGCTGCGCTGCCGCCGCCGCTGCCTCCTCTCCTCGTTTTTCTGGTCCTGGCTGAGCATAAACTCCACGAGAACGCGCGAGGTGTTTACAATATTCATGAGTGCTGTCTTGACCTCAGCGGGCTCCATGCTTGCCGTGGTATGGAGTCTGCAGTGTTCACCCACCCAGGAAAAAAGGCGCGAAAATGTTTGTCTGCCGTCCGTTGCTTTCATGCAGGGAGGGAGGGAGGGAGGAAGTGAGGCTGTACCCAGAACCACCTGCGACGATGTTTTTTGTCCTATCAGGCACTGGGATCTTAACCCACAATCCCAATGGGCGCGGGAGACTGCGGGAACTATGGGATAGCTATGGAATTGCTACCCACAGTGCAACGGTGCAGAAATCGACGCTAGCCCCGGTACTTGGACGCACACCACCGAATTACTGTGCTAGTGTGGCCGCACTCATTTCGACTTTATACAACCTGTTTCTCAAATCCGAATTATCTAAATTCGGATTAATCCCGTAGTGTAGACATACCCTTAATCTTCTTGTCAAGTTAGGGACATTATCCTTCTTGGTACATTCAGGAGAGGAGAGAATTTAACATCATTAGAAGTAACCATTGGGGGAAAGCCATAAAAAAGTGGTGTGTTCTACATGGACATCTGTTTTGATACTATTTCATATTTTAATCAATGACTTAAATAATGACATGGAGCTTATGCTTATAAATTTGAAGATGATACCAAACTGGTAGGGGTTTCATGCACTCTGGAAGAACAAGATTAGAATTCAAAATGATCTTGACATATTGGCGAATAGGTCTGAAAGCAACAAAATGAAATTCAATTAAATGAAGACAAATGAAAAATACTGCAGTTAGTAAGAAAAAAATCAAATGCCCAAACACAAAATGGAGAATAACTAGCTATGCAGTAGTTCCATTGAAAAGGATCTGGGAGTTGCAGTGGATCATAAATTGAATATGAGCCAACAGTGTGAAGCAGCTGTGAAAACGGCTAAAATCATTCCGGGTGCATTAACAGGAGTGCTATGGTAAATAATTGTCCCTCCCTACTAAGCACCAGTGAGGCCTCAGTTGGAGTATTGTGTCCAGTTTTGGTTGCCACTCTACAAGAAAGAAGTGGACAAGTTGGAGAGAGTCCAGAGAAGAACAACACAGATGATAAAAGGTTTAGAAAACCTGACCTATGAGGAAAGAGTAAAAAAACTTGTGTATGTTTAGTCTTAAGAAATGAAGACTGAGGGGGGAACTAGTAACAGTTTTCAAATATTTTATAAAAAGAACATTGTTATAAAGATGAGAGTGATCAATTATTTTCCATGTCCATGTTCTCAGACGTTAGGACAAGAAGTAATGGGCTAATCTTGAGCAAAGGAATTTTAGGTTAGATATTAGGATACTAAGGTAGTGGAATAAGCCTCTAAGGTAGGTTGATGAATCCCCATGACTGGAAGTTTTTAAGAACAGGTTGGACAAACACCTGTCAGCAATGGTCTAGGTTTACTTGGTCCTGCCTCAGCATGGAGGCTGCACTAGCTGACCTCTCTAGGTCCCTTCCAGTCCTGCATTTCTATGATTGTGTCTGTGCACACACACATCACACCAAAAAAAAAAAAAAAAAGAATAATTCACTACCTTGTCGAAAACAATAATGTTATCTATCTCAAATTCAAATACATAACAAAAATTGAACAGGATCACAGGTTCAATCACAATGTTGTATTCTTTGTGTGTAGGACAGCATTAACAAGCAACTTAAAGAAAGATGACTTCAACATAGTTAGAAAAACTCTTTTTTAAAAATCAGGTTAATATATCCTCTCCCATGACACACTGAAACACATGAAACAGGTGGTCCATGCCCACTCAGTTCTGTCATCTCAGTTTATGCTCACATTTCCACAGACAGCTATCAACATTTCTGTTATTGTCAAAGTACTTCTCTTGTTAATTAGCACCTATGGTAGGCTACTGTCTTGCTATTGCTAGCAGGTGATTTAAAAAAAACAAATCTGAGCGAGGACAACCATTATCCCGTTTTCCCTTTTATTTTCCTAGCCTAAAAAACTGTGTAGTTTTTTTTTTCTCCCTTCACCATCTACTTGCAATTTATTCTGGACCAAATTATCCATCAGAACACAGTGTGAACACATCATAAAAGAGATCAGTTGGATTCATACAAGATGGACAAAAATAGCCATGTTAATGGAGCCAATGGAATATGGAATATATGACAATATACAACATTAATCTTTACATGTATTTGTTGTGTGAAACATGCTAAATATTTATTTGTGAATCAATGTATAGCAAATGGCCAGAGTTTAATTTGGACTAACTATCTGGGATTTCTATTCTTTTTTTCCCATTGCCAATTATGTGGAGACATTTTCTGATGTAGGACAGGGGAGGAAATCTGGAGCTAATTTTTGCTGACTATTCCCCTCTAGGGCATATGCCCCTCTATCGCATAACACATTTAGTTGTGCTTTGGGATACTGGCTTCTCTGAATATTAAACCTAAAGAATTTAGTCACCTCTGGTATCTTCAGGGCTTTCAGTGAACACCCCCTATTAGAAAAGTCATGCAATTAGTGCATAACTCTTTAGTAAATAGAACTCAAGGGGCTACAACTGTGTAACATATCCCACATATATTGTAAATTTAACTTAGTACACTTCATGTGTAATATCTTCAAAAGACACAAAGCTCATTAATAGCATTTTTTAAAATCAAGTATAGCCCAAGATGTATATATTATTTTTTTAATTAGAGAAATACAAATAAAGCAGGGGCCTCAGGTCTGCTTCTAGTACATCCAAGTGGAAGTAATAAGAGGCTCTGGTTTGGCATTACAGTGCATGATATATTATTTGACAATCCATAATGATTGCATCTTTAGGTCCTAAAGCAAACATCTAATATGATGTTAAACTTCATCAGTAGGCTATGTTTCCCATCACTGACTGATCCACCACTCCAGGCTTTGAGAATTCTTGTCCTTTAACATGTTAAACAAGTATTACTTGAATCTGTGACAATCTGACTCAATGACCTCCAGCTGTTTTTAGCTATACTGACAAAGAACTGAGATTTTTTTTTTTTTAAAAAAAGCATATATTCCTCCTTGTCCATTGTAGATAACATTTAATATTTCAAACATGACTAATGTACTTAAATAAATACAAGTATTATTAAAGCTGACTGATTTTTAAAGGATGATAATGCATCATATATTAAAACTCCACTTTTTTCTCATGAAAGGTTAACAATGTATGGAGTTAAGTGTGCTACTTGAACACATGTCAATTTCAGATTAAGAGATACAATTTGTGTGATTAAAAACAATTTTAATGTGGGAAAATGATAAAGGATGAGAGGTATAACTAGCAGCTTTTTCAATAAATATACAATTCAATTATTTTCCACTCTGTTTCAAAGTAATCATACTTTCTTGAGCAAAAATATAATTGAATCTAGCCACTCTTTTTAAAATCAGGATGAGACTAGGCTTCCAGTTTCATTTTGTAACACATTATTATAGCTTAATATCTGACACCTTTACTCAAGTCGAATAGTTCTTTACTCCACAATTAATTCCATTGATTTCAGTTAGCTAGATTGTGTCCTTGACTTAGTCAGCTGACACCCATTCTTTTACTTGTTCTGTGCATATCTTGGCTTAGGATCTGTTGCAGAGTATAGTCTCTGATCTCTGAAAATTTCCTCCTGGTGGGACGGGAGGAGGTAGAGAGTGCTTAGACCTTTGGCTTCACTCATGCCTACTCATTGACTTGAGAAGCTGTCCAGGTGTGAAGGGAGAAGTAAGCTTCTAAGGGCTGCTGCAACTTACTGTCCCCTAGAGCAAGGGGTGAACGGGGAAGGAAATTGACTGAGAGTCACAGTTCCCATACAGAGCTGCTGCTAGTGCAGAACAGTTTTGTACTGCCCCTCAATCAGGCTAAAGCTACAGATTCAGTCTAGCCTAGTATGTCTACATGTGGAGTAAAATGGCACTCAACATGAGTAGGATGGCAAAATGAGGCTCGCAGAGACAGAATCAGAACCCATATTGGAAGTTTCAGTGAAACACACATACACACACAAAAAATCCCACATGTTCAAATCACATTTAGGTGCACAATTATACAATTTATGTTAGATTTACAAACTTAAGAATAAGCAATTGTGCGTGCCTAATTTATATGCATAAATACCATGATTGCATGCACCCGTGCACATACTCAATGGGACTATATGTGGGCACAGTGGCCTTTCTATACAGAGCTCATTGCTGAATGACGGCCATATGTGTTGCCATGTATACTACAGATCCCTGAAGCAGGAAATCATCATATGTCCCAATATAGGATACATTTAGGAAGAAACAAATACTACTTGTAGTCAAATGTCTTTAACAGTACACAGGCTTAGTTGTTACTAAGTTCTCTTCAATTATCTAAAGTATATTTGTTGTAGATTTTTTTTATATATATATAATTTTCCTTTAGAGGTTAAACAAGGGACATTAAAGTCAGTAGATGAATGTGAAACAAACACCTGCAAGGTATTTGTGCTATGACTTTAAAAAAAGACTTTTTGTAATTACAAAGTGATTAACAACTGTATTTGTATTTTCTTATCTTGGTGTCATAAACATCCTCTTTTTGAAATTGAATTAATATGAGCTTTGAAAAGGAATACTGATTGCTCTTTTGAATATAGAACAATATTTTGCTTGAGGATTATGTAAATTAGTTCTTAAAGTCTCATTAAATGATAATATTTAAGCCCAACACTAAAAATTCCCAGTTAAAATTCAGATCAGTGGAGCATGAAGTGAGTAGGTAACACCTTGCCAGATATATTGAAAACACAGCTACACTCTATAAATATTTTATTTGTACTTAATATTTTTGATATACTAAGTATCCAATGCATTCTTCATTCATTTTTCATGCTATATTTGCATATACAGCAGCATATTCTCAGTACTACATTTAAGTTTGATTTCTTCTTCCAACTAAATTAAAAATGCACATTGTGTGTAACATCAGGAACTTTAGTCTATAAGAGAGAGGTGCCGCAAGAAATATAAGAAATTGTTCTTTTATGACACAGAGAATAATTTTAACATTTTTAAAGATATAATTAAATAGCTGCTGATCTGTTTAACCTTTATTTACTATTCTATCTTCCCCCCAGAAAGGGTTGACACTGTAGTTTTCACAAAATCAGCAGTTTTGCCAGTTAGTAGGCTTTCTTTCTTATGATAAGGTGTATTAAACACACATAATGATTGACTTTGTCAAAATATATGTCAAATTAGATAGTCACTAAACATATTTATTGTAAAACCATTTAAAACACCCCAAAGGGAGGCACAGGGCAACTGTGGAAGTCATTGATAAATCATTGTCATATTAAAAAATGTCAGAAATAAGCTTGTGGGGATATGAGGTTGGGTGTCTGTTCACTTATTATCAAAACAGGAAATTTCTTACTGCATGTGAGAAGGAGAAAAATTGCACTAGTCAATGCATATATTAAAGAAAATAAGTAAGCAGCAACCCCCCAAAGACAAATAAAGATGAGAACAAAGTTGGGAGATGAAGATAACACACAATTCCCAGTTTAATCTTGAAGTATTTGTTTTCAATTCATTTTTATTTACTGAGAATTGGGCTGCTTCATAAATATAAAAACAAAATTACAAATAAATGAAGAAAATAAGATAAATAACCTTGGACACTTTGTTTACCACAAGCTGTTTCTACTGAGTAGCATATGAAAACCTGCTTTTTGTTACAGATTTCAGAACCTGAACTCATACTTCAACCTAATATCAACTGTGTACATGTCACTAATTGTAAATGTATTATTAAATAGAAATACTAGATAAAGCTTCTTATGTTCACATCTCATGGTTCTTTGAAGGTCTATATGTTGTTAGGAATTATTTTGAACATTCTTTGATGAGTTACTCCTTCTAAAAGTACACCAGTACTTTGATTTATTTTGAAGGGATTCTCATTAAACAGTACACGGCTATATTGAAATACACGATTAGACTAAAAGTGCTGACAAATATTTTTTCATATTACTCTTTAAGTTGGTTGGTTTTCTGTGAATATTAAATCAAGGACAAGAGCTTGCACTTCATCTGCATAGAGATGAAGATGCTGCATATATTCATTATTTCTTCCTGCACTGTCAGTTTTATGTATTTAAATTTTTTTGAAAGAAAACGTACTAGGGAAGTGTTTAATGAAACTACCCATTTTATACCTCATGTGGCAGTATATTTTTTTATAAAGATCAATTATAGGAATAAGCATATCTATTAATATAGCTATACTAATAAACACATCTGTAAATATTTCAACACAATTGAATAAACTAATACTAACATACATTTATTTGGCTTTTTTATAGCTTTTCTGTGAGCAAATTATAGTTATGCTTTAGAAGCCACTTTCATTGGATGTCTGTTTTAAGGTGCTTATATTTTTCAGAAAGTTATAATTCTTTGGAGTGAAATTTCACTGGCTTTTTCACAGTCCAGAGTTGAATGTTGTGGAAAGTTTGGTAATATATGGCTCTTCTTTAGTAATTTGAATAGGACAAAAATGTGTGTTTCAGTTTGGAAAATGTCTTTACATACCTCAAACAATCAAATAAAACCAACCAACCAAACCATAATTTTAAACATCAATGTTTCAGTATACATAGGCCTTGTTTATATTGAAAGTTTAAAAACTGATTTAGTTAAATCAGTGCAAAACCCTGTAGGGACACTTCATTTGGATAAAATTTTCAAAAATGACTAAGTGATTTAGGAGATTAAATCTCATTTTCAAAAGTGATTTAGGCAGTCAGGGCCAGATTTTTAAAGTTTTCAGTGGGTATTAGATGCTTTTGAAAATCCCACTGTGACGGAGTAGGAAGTATTAATCTGGTAATGTGGCAAAGGAGTCTCCCTAGTTTACTGCCTGCATTAATGCTGATGGTGGTGGGATATCAGGGTGTGACTTCACTACTTCACTTGAGGGATGATAATTGAGCACGTAACCTGAGCCCAGGACGGAGTTGGGGCCGGGTGACACCTTCTTCCCGGGAAACTGGACAAAGGCTGGAGGAGGAGCCGGGGGAGACTGCTGGAGGGGGTTTCAGTTTGGAGCTGGCTGGAGAAACAGACGGAGGCGCAGCACTGGGGTCTGGGCTCCCTACTTTCCAAGATGGACCTGACTGAGGGGTCCTCTTTTCTGTATCTACAAGCTCTGTTTTGGACTGTATTCCTGTTGTCTAATAAACCTTCTGTTTTACTGGCTGGCTGAGAGTCATGGTGAATCACAAGAAGTGGGGGAGGTGGGGCAGAGCCCTGACTCCCCCACACTCCATGACACCCACAATGCACTTACCTGCAAATTAAGATGCCTAAATAGCTTTAAAAACTTGGCCCTCAGGAGTACGATTCCCGCTGATATTGAATACGTGCATTTTTGTTGAATTTTGAATATACACAATGCCTTCGGTCCCAATCTTGCAAACAATTAATTTCAATGGGATGACTATGTGCTTAAAGTTACTGATATGTATATGTATAGAGGAACAGGACCTCCTTAGTCCTCAATGGAATAAATATGTATGTGTTCGTTTTGAAGAAATTTGGTTTAGAAATCCATTTATAGGTGTTTAAAATAATCACACTCTTATGCATCATACATAGTTTTGACACACATTTCTGGAGATCTCCCACTCAGTCTGTAAAGCTCTGATGCACACTGAAATACATTCAAGCTGTATGTTTTATATATCCATACACAAAAATACATTTGAAGCTACCAGAATATATTGAAATAAATGTCAATAAACACAGGGATAAAGCTCCAGATGAATACACATGACAACATGAATGTAACTGGATGCCTGCATGTGTGACTCTCCAATGACACACACACAAAGAAATATAGTATTATTATTGCTTGGGGTACTTGATTATTTGTGTAATCTTTTTCTTTCAATTTAAAAGCTAAAAAATATATTAAATCAAAACAAAACAAAAACCCACCATTCTCGTGTGGATGTGATTAAAAAGTTAAACAAAAAGTTATGTTCATCATTATGATTTCCACAACCATGTTCCTAGCATTTCTTCACATGCTGTTGAGCATATTAGCATGAACAATTTCCATTCACTGTTCTCTTGATCACTGCTATCTGAAATAGTGGTGCAGTAGCATTATCAAGCAGCTGCAAACACTCTTCAAGGTTCCTGTATGCAGCTGATGTACCTCCCTGTGGTTAAAAGAACAGCCACAGTGCTGAGTAGCTGCCCTTACCTGGTATTACTGGTAGCTGGGAGCTACTCCGTTACCACATCTGCTTACTTTTCTCTCCTGCCCCATCTCTTAATTTATTGCTACTATATGGGAGCTCATGTTTGTAGAGATGCCGAGATGTTTGTAGAGATGCCTCAGGATGCAAGCTGGCATACACCTCTGAAAGTATCATTCCAGGTGGTGGCAGAGGGCCATAAGGCACTGAACTTCCTGCCTTATTAACTAGCAAAACTCCATGCACTCAACCATGTTTCCAGGGCCATGTAACTATCTTCTCCTCATGGCGGCAGTGGTGGTTCAACATCTGAACACAAACTAGAATAGCCTTTTTGTTGCTGCTGCTTGCTATAAAAATATCCTCATCTTTCCTGCTTATCTTCCAGAGACAGCGTCCTTTCCTTCCAACCCACACTCCACAAAGAGATTTCACAATGTCAGTGTGAATGCTTCCAGCACACTTTTGTGGTAGTCTTCATGAGCTTTCTTACTAACTTTCTGTGACAGCAAAATTTCTCTTGACTACATATTTGGAGGGAAATGAATTAAAATGGTCACATACACCATTAATAGATTCCAAGACCAGAAAAGAGCATTGTGATCATCTAATCTAACCTGTATAGCACAGTCCATGGAACTTCCCCAAAAGAAGTGCCCAAATTATTTGACGGATTTGTTCATTAGTTTCTTAGCATTAGCTCAGACCCTTATATATTATATAATATAGTCCTAGAGAAATAAGTAATTTTTCTTTTAAGCAGAAGATATTGTAAATTCTGCAGCTACAAGCAGCAGTAATTTCTGTACTAACAATTTGCATATAATCTCTGGGTCTGTTCACATGAACCTCTCTTATTCTGCAGGAAGAGATAAGAATTTTAAAGGGCAGTAAAATTGAGATTTGGGGATTGTAAAAAAACAAACAAAAAACATAGGGAACTAGTAGCTAGAAAGAGGTAAAGAGACATCAGGGCTGTAAAAATGCAGAAGAAGAGAGTAAGAAAAAAAAATGGTGGAAACATTAAGGGGAAGGTGGTGAGAAAGTAGAGAGTGGAGAACAAACAATTAAAGAGGGAAGGAACAGGGAGACACAGACAAGAAAGAAGAAGATAAATGAAGGGGAAGGTGAAATCTTCTTGAAAACTGAAGCTAATGTAACAGCAGCCAACTTGTTAAGTGTGGCATCTTGCCATAAGCAAAGAATACTGATGCCCTATGACTACCTGTTCATTTCTGGATAGAGTTTAAGGAGTTTGTTTTAACCTATAAAGCCCTAAGGGGTTTCGGACCAAGCAGCATGAGAGACCTCCTTTTTTTGTACAACAGCATGGCAGCTGTGATCTGTGGAGATGCTTGAGTTGAGCCCTCCTCAGTGGAGCTGGCCATTGGATAACAATTCTGTTTTGTGAGAACTTCCAACTTTTCAAAAGTTGTTTTTGATCCACATTGGAATAAAAGCAATACCTTTGGAAAGTCTTCCCAAAATTGAATTGTTTCAAAATGGCTGTTTCTGAAACAAAGAGCTCTAACTTTTGATTTGGTTCTCTCTCTCTCTTTCTCACTCTCTCTCTCTCTCTGAGCCCTGGACCTCATAAACCTCCCCACTGAAAACTTTGTCTAAACAAATAAGTCTCTGTAAAATGTTTCAGCTTTGATGAAACACCATATATTGATGAGCTCCCCTCCATTTGACAGCACTTGTGAAGGCCTCTGACTTTGGAATTTGCTCTTTCTATAGTAGCCCAGACCTGTTGGCCTTTGTTTCAGGCCAGGCTGCAATGCTTTTTGTGCGGGGCTTTAAGGCAGAGAATGGGTGATGTCACAGGTTTGGCTTCTGGGTAAGGTGGGGGGATGTGCTGTCACCTTTTCTGTTTGGATTTATTTGACTGGTTTATTCTGATATATAGTATACTGGCTGCTGGATTTTTCTTTGATCTATGACTGGTGCTTTTAAAATGTGTTAAAGGCACTTTTGTGAGTAAAGCCGGACACCGTTTTTTTTTTTTTTTTTTTTAATAAATAAACATAGTTAAATAGATAAAAATAAAGATGGGGTCAGAAATAAAAAGTAAAAGCAATGGCTTGAGAAGGAAGGAAAAGTGAACTGATGGGATGGGAAAAGAGTTCAATGAAGAGATGGGAACAACTATTTTTTTTTTAAATGGAGATATCCCATCTCCTAGAACTGGAAGGGACCTTAAAAGGTCATCAAGTCCAGCCCCCTGCCTTCATTAGCAGGACCAAGAACTGATTTTGCCCCAGATCCCTAAGTGGCCCCCTCAAGGATTGAATTTATAACCCTGGGTTTAGCAGGCTAATGCTCAAACCACTGAGCTATCCCTCCCCAATGAAAGGAAGTGAATAACTATGCAAAACCACTGTCTTTAATTAAACCCCTGCCCTGCAAGATTCAGAGGTTTATCCTCAAGTGTATTTTCTAGCTCACATGGCTCTAATGTATAGGAACAAAATGTAGAGCACAGATGTCTTCAACTCTAATACACTTACATGCTGCTGTGGGAATACTGACTTTTTGTCATGGCTCTTATCAATTAATAGCAAAAAGACTAAACTCATAGACTTGTGCTTTATACAATTTTGGGTGAATTTTGTGCTCATTAAGCTGTGGAACTAATAGCACTGGCTTGATCCTCGCACAGTACATGCAGACATGACACAGGCTTCCCCGAACAGCTCTACCAATCTTCTTACTTTCGTTGTCAGATAATGAAACAAACATCTAATAAAAGGGGCTATAATGAGCAGAATAGTCCCTCTATTTGTTACATTTATAAACCTTAAATTCAGAGGCTCAGAACATGTATTTTATGTGACTGATGACAGACTGCGGTGTAATCTACAGAATGTACTTTTCATGTGAGCTTTGCTATACAATGCATGTATCTGATATTTAAGTATTTCAGAAAATGTCCTAATACATGGAATTTATTTGCTATATGATTTATGAATTACACTTTATAGCATAGGTGGTTCAAAATATTAGATAGTATGTTATAATTATTTGACAGGGAACTGATTAGACCCCCTTATGATTCTACTGAATCGCCAAAACAGGCTAATCACTGTACAAAACATTTTCTTGCCGTAAGGAGCTAACAATTTAAATAGTGTGTTTAATTTTATACATGTTATGTAATGTGTGAATTCTTTTTAACAGTATTCAGACAATAATTTAAGTATGATATATGTATCCCAAGACAAAAGTCTGCTTTTGCATAATAATTTTTTCCCATCATCTCTCTCTATTGGTTTTAGAGACATTTTCCTGATTCATTTTCCAGACAGCTAGATGAATCTTCATAGCTGGTTACATAAAAGATTACAGAAGATTAGAAACCCACCAGTACTGCTTACATATACTTAACAAAAGATGTCAATTAATTCTGTGGGACCTCACGATCAGCTACTATCCAACGGAATGCAATAAACTCACTGAAGTCATTTTATAATTGAACTGGAGTTGTTATGACTGTTAAACAAATATAGAAGTACATATAAGCCATGTCCATTGTGTTAGAACAAGTAGTAACATCTGCCTTGCTGCTTATATACAGAAGGGCTTTACTCTTCTCTTATTTACACCCATGCAAATAAGGAATTACTCCACTGAAGTCAATGAGGTTATGCCGGTGTAAAACCAACTTGAGGCCAGAATCAGGCATGAAAGGATTTTGTACCGCACAATAATTACAGGTAAGACATTTCAGCAATCCTGTGTCCTTTTGAAAGTTCTGCTTTTTAGAGGTCATATTTCAGGTAAAGCCATTTCACCATTCTATTTGGATGGACTGGTCAGAGTCCATGTCTGCTGTGTACTGGAGGCACCCTATATTTGTCATGAATGCCTCAGGCACAAAGAAAATTGTAATAGAAAATTGGCTGATGTTTTCATAAATGAATTAAAATTTTCAATTGGTCTGTAGAGCAAAACAAAATGCTAAGCATGCTACCAATGCAGTATTTCTAATATTTACTGGTCTGGGGTAAAGAAGCACAAATCTTTAACCCAAATCACAACAAACTAGTACACTGGGGAAACAACTTCTGTTTGCCAAGAGACTCTCAGATTCAATGAGCATTATGTATTCCTTCGTAAAGTTTCCATGACATGTTTCCTACTCTTGATGAACTAGGGTACAGCAATACAACTCACCATACCTTACACCCCCTAAACTCCCAAAGGCCAGACTTTAGATGATGTCTTCTATCTTCAAAGCTATGATGGATAAGAATAAAAGGAATGGTTATTATTTTAAAAAATAATCTAGAGATAAAGGGAACAGTGAGCAATAACTGTTATCTTTTAAAAATGTAAAATGAACACTTCAGTTTTAGAAGTTATATCTATAGCTCATCTAAATATACAAAAGCTCTTTTTCTTACTTTATGTCATAAATGTCTAGCACATAATATACTTACATGTCTTTGGGGCATCATTATACAAGATATATGGTTCCAAGAGCATCCAGTATTAAAGAATTTCTCTTGCTATCATTCAAGGTCCATGTATAAGTCTGTGGTATGAGAGCATTAATTTGTCCAACAGAAAAATAGCTTTTATTTATTTTTTCTGCAGCCATTTTAGCCTTAGGAAGCCCCAAGGCCATGCAACTCTAATCATGTCTGAGAACATCACTTTAGTTCCTTAAGGTTAGCCAACAAGGTGCCCTTGGTGCAATATGCTCAGGGCATCAGACTAACATGCAATTTTAGAAAACTGTCTTTAAGACTGAGTGCTGCTTCTTTAGAAGAACTCCAATGCCATCAAGCTTGAACCCCAGTATTAAGTCAGGTAATTATATCAGGCCCCTCAGCTATACCCACACAGATCTGTTTACTTAAATTTGTTCAGGACATTAAAGAAAACTAAGCAAAAATAAATACACCCAGGAAGGGTCCTTAGAACATCAGCTTGACTTAGGTCTGATGTGTTTTTCTTGCTAGGATGCCCCAATGGCATTAGAGAATAAAGAAATGTTGTAGAGACCCAGAATGGACCACAGAAGCATGAAGTAATAGATAAGGGCTAAGTAATAGAAAAAGAACTCTGTTATACAGGGAAACTGTGAACTGAAGGGGAAGAGCAAAAGAAGATTAGTAAATAAGGTGAACATGAATAAAATAAAGAAGGAAGTAGTCAAGAGGCTGATGAATACAAAAAGGAGGAAGAAACTGAAGAAAGGAGACTAGTATATGAGGAAGAGTTTAGGAAAATGGAAGGAATGGCAGGGGACCACATGAATTCCTTCATGACTTTATATCTATTTATTCTGATAGACCTAGAGGCCTCCCACAGAGTCAGAACCCATTGTACTAGGTACTATACAAATGGAAAATAAAAGATGGTGTATTCTCCAAAGAACTTAATCTAGTTTAAACAAATAGATGTGATAAACAACAGAAGGAACTGGGGAGGAGGAGGAGGAGGGAAGAGAGAAACAGTAATAGAACTTGCATTTATCTAGGCCAAATATATAGGATAAATATCAGAAGTCCATGCTGGCCACCTACCTACCTGTTATATTTGTTGATGGTTTCTTGTAGGCATCATGGTACAAGTGGGCCTTAAGGAAGGATTTGAAGGAGATGAAGGAAGTTGAAAGAAGGCAGGAAAGAAAGAGAATTAAGGCAGATGGGCAGATCAGTTAGTCATTCTCTGCCTCCATTCTCCATCTGTAAAAGAGGGATAATAATTACAGCTGGTTGGGAATTCTCCACCAAAATGATTTTTCGAACAGAAAATGCCCTTTTGGTAAAAACAAAATTTGTCACAGGAAAATTTCAACTCTGAAAAATTTCAATTTCCCATTTGGAAAACCAAAATCATCTCTCCCCTGCTCCCAGCCTGAAAGTCTCCTGTCAGTTTCACTTTAGCTTCCCTCACCTCCGGGATGTCAGAGAAGCAGAGAGCAGGAGCTCTCCTTCTCTTTGCTTACCCCAGCACCCGAGGAGCCAGTGATCCCAGCTCTCAGCCTTTCCAGTAGCCTTGTAAAGTAAAATTGACCCGAGCCCTCCCAGCAGGCTGCCAGCAAGCCAAAAAAGCTCTGTTCTGGTTCTCCCCAAATGGATTGGTTATTTTTTTTTAAATCCCTTCCCAGGAAAAAAATCACTATTTGACTTTGATTTAAGACACAACAATGCCATTTATTTTATTTATTCATTTATTTGCTAGAAGGGATTTCCATTTTCTGGCTAGCTCTAATAATAATACTTTCTCCTATCCTTTGTCATTTCAATAATTTAATTTAATCAATTCAAATCCCAATCAGCTAGTGCCAAGCTTGTGGATGGTCCCATTGATTGGGAAGAATGCTTTAGACTGCATGTTCTTCAGGGCAGGGACATCCTCTCAGTCTGTGTGTATATTTTCTGGATGCAACAGAGTGCACCATGTGACTTTTTTCTTTTTTAATCCAAAGAGGGGGAGAGAAGCAGCGGGAAGGAAAAACAGATTTTAGTTTGGAGTAGAGCTGAGCAAAATGTCACCAAAAAAAATGCACTTTCAGTTGACCCAAAGCTGTGCACAAATTCATGTCAAGTTCACTGAATCATTTTGACTGAACTGAAAAAATCAAATGTTTCATTTATGTTGGATTCAAATGAGTCATTTTGATGTTTCTGAACCATTTTGATTTTTCAGCCTGGAACCACAATATGGCCAGAAAAGGAAGTGCTCCTTATAACTTTAGCCCAGTGATTAGGGCTCTTACATAGGATGTGGGAGGCAAGTTAATGTCTCTTCCTGTATTATAAGACATCACCCTAGTTGCTGGGCTAAAGGATACTCTGGTGCAGGCAAACTTCAATCTCTCCTGTTGAAGGTGTTACACTTTTTGTGATAATTACCTAGTCACTGTATTAGGGAATTGAAATTGGGGCACTTGTCATTCATAGTGGCAATTCATAATCCCTAATGACAATGAATAGTCATTGGGCTAAGGAAAGAGAGCAAGAATTACTCTAAAGCAGTGGTGGGAAACCTGTGGTGCATGGGTACACAGCCTGTCAGGGTAATCTGATGGGCTGCAAGATCGTTTGTTTATGTTGACCGTCTGCAGGCACTTCCAGTGGCATGCTCTTAGGCCACAGACCTAGGGACCTCAATATTAGGGCAGGTTGTGGAGATATAAAACTTCAGGGATCCAGTAGCTGGAGCAGTCTAGTGAGTGGTTGAGGGGGGGTGCTTGACTGGGTGCTGCAACAGAGCTAAAAGAGTGTGTTGCAGAAACAAACTCAAATGAAAGGCTGAGACACAAGAAGAAGTAGATGGGGAAAAAAATTAATAGTAAAGCCAAAGCTGTTCTTTTTTTAAAAAAGCATATAGAGTTGGGGGCCGGCTCCAGGCACCAGCAAAACAAGCAGGTGCTTGGGGCGGCACATTTCTAGGGGCGGCATTCTGGCACCGGCCGTCATAGGTGCCGACTCCGGGGCATGGGGAAAAAGTGCCCCTGCCGCCCCAGCTCATCTCCGCTCCACCTCTGCCTGCTCCCCTGAACGCGCTGCCGCTCCGCTTCTCCCCGCACCCTCCCAGGCTTGCCGCATGCGAAACAGCTGTTTTGCGCAGCAAGGCTGGGAAGGAGGGAGAGAGGAGAAGCCGAATGGGGGGGGCGCTTGGGGGAGGCGGGGGTGGTGGAGCAGAGGTGAGCTGGAGCGGGGAGCCGTTCCTCTACCCCCCCTTACTTCCTGTGCCGCTCACCTCCGCTCCGCCTGCTCCCCTAAATGCGCCACTGTGCCGCTTCTCCCCCCCCTCCTCCTGAGAGGGAGGGGGGGAGAAGCCGAGCGGTGGTGCACCCAGGGGAGCAGGCGGAGTGGAGATGAGCTAGGGTGGGAAATTGCGGGGGGCTCGCAGGAAGCAATGGGGGGGGGGAAATGTGGCAGCCCGGGGGGGGAGGCGGGGCTGGGGATTTGGGGGAGGGGTTTGGAAGGGGTGGAGTTGGGGGGGGGCCAGGGCAGGGAGGCTCGAAAAAAAGGGGAGGGGGCCAACATTGTTTTTGCTTGGGGTGGCAAAAGTCCTAGAGCCAGCCCTGGTCATAAGGAACTTTACTGAGGCCCTCCTACCCTGGTTCATAGATTCATAGATTCATAGATTATAGGACTGGAAGGGACCTCGAGAGGTCATCGAGTCCAGTCCCCTGCCCGCATGGCAGGACCAAATACTGCCTAGACCATCCCTAATAGACATTTATCTAATCTACTCTTAAATATCTCCAGAGACGGAGATTCCACAACCTCCCTAGGCAATTTGTTCCAGTGTTTAACCACCCTGACAGTTAGGAACTTTTTCCTAATGTCCAACCTAGACCTCCCTTGCTGCAGTTTAAACCCATTGTTTCTGGTTCTATCCTTAGAGGCTAAGGTGAACAAGTTCTCTCCCTCCTCCTTATGACACCCTTTTAGATACCTGAAAACTGCTATCATGTCCCC
>NC_048302.1:74563773-74582138 GCF_013100865.1 Trachemys scripta elegans
CCTATGTCCATCTCTACCTCAGTCCAAGTGTGTACATTTTTAATATATAAGGCAACACCTCCTCCCTTTTTCCCCTGTCTATCCTTCCTGAGCAAGCTGTACCCATCCACACCAACATTCCAATCATGTGTATTATCCCACCAAGTTTCAGTGATGCCAACGATGTCATAGTTGTATTTATTTATTAGCACTTCCAGTTCTTCCTGCTTATTCCCCATACTTCTCGCATTTGTATATAGGCATCTAAGATACTGGTTTGATCTTTCCTCCCAGTTTTGTCCTGACTCTCCTTTCTCTCTGCCAATATAGCCCACACTCCCTCTTGTTTCCGACTCATTTCCCCGGTCTCCATGTTCCCCACTTACCTGTGGGCTTTGCTCACCTGTCCCCGTCGAACCTAGTTTAAAGCCCTCCTCACTAGGTTAGCCAGTCTGTGTCCGAATAGGGTCTTTCCTCTCCTCCAAAGGTGAACGCCATCTCTGCCTAGCAGTCCTTCCTCGAATAGCATCCCGTGGTCTAGGAAGCCAAAGCCCTCCTGGCGACACCATCTTCGCAGCCAGGCATTCACCTCCATGATGCATCTGTCTCTGCCCGGGCCTCTACCTTTGACAGGAAGAATTGAAGAGAATACCACCTGCGCTCCAAACTCCTTCACCCGTACTCCCAGAGCCCTGTAGTCACTCTTGATCCGCTCAGTGTCACACCGCGCAGTATCATTTGTGCCCACATGGATGAGTAGCATGGGGTAGTAGTCAGAGGGCCGGATAATCCTCAACAATGCCTCCGTAACGTCTCGGATACGGGCCCCCGGCAGGCAGCATACCTCCCAAGATGAAATGTCAGGGCGACAGATGGGTGCCTCCGTCCCCCTCAGCAGAGAGTCTCCGACCACCACTACCCTACGTTTCCTATTCGCAGTGGTGGCAGCAGACTTTCCAGCCTTAGGGGTACGAGGCTTCTCCTCCTTTACTGTAGGGAGTGATTCCTTCTTTCCTGTATCAAGAAGAGCATAACGGTTATCTATAACCACGGCAGGAGGGTTCGGAGCAAGGGTGGAGCACTGCCTGCTGCCAGAAGTAACCAGCTGCCAGTGTCCACCCTGAGCCATCTCCTCCTCCACCAGTGGTGTATCAGCAGTCCTGTGTACTGGGACAGCTACCTCAGCTGTCTCCACATGGACACTGTCGAGGAATTGCTCGTGGATACGGATGCTCCTCAACCTAGCCACCTCCTCCTGTAGCTCCCCCACCTGCTGCCTGAGAGATTCCACCAGCAGGCACCTCTCACATTGGATGGTCCCCCCAGCCTGGATATCAGTAAGTGGAAATTGCAAGTTACAGTCTTTGCAAAACCACACCAGGATCTAGGTAGAGGCATCCATGCTTAGGCACTCTGTCTGGCTACAGGCACAGGTGGAGGAGACAGTAGCAGTGCTGGCACAGGTGTTGCGGGTCTTTCTAACCATCGTAAGCCTCCCTCTGTCAAACTCCCGTCTGCAGCCCCCTGTCAGCTGAAAGGGTTGTTTAAGCAAAAAGTTAGAATGTAGTTGCTTTATAGGTATTAAGGGGAATCAAGAGAAAACAGATGGAACCGGCAAGGGACCCTCGCCCCCTTCCTGCTCCCCTTCCAAACTCCCTTGCGAAACTCCCTGTTAGCAGCCCCTGGTCGCTTGTGCGCTGCTTTATAAAGCCCTGGCCTGTATGAATGCCCCGCCCACTGATTAAGGCTCAGCCACTTACCAGAGGCTTCTAGCTTTCAAACCTTCCTTTGAAGCTCACAGCTTCCAACTGCCAGCCACAGCACACGGTCCTTCAAACAACCAAAACAAACAAACAGACTGACAAACACAAGCTCAGCACACAGCAAGTAACCCTCAAACACAAACAAACACACACTACAGACAGTCACTTACCCCAAAAGGGTGCTGTATTGCTCCTCCTTCACCTGGAGAACTCCCTTGCGAAACTCCCTGTTAGCAGCCCCTGTTCGCAAAGTTCGTTTCTATGTAATAGTCATCATTATATTTTCTAAAACAAGAACGGACCTAATGCTGATTTCTTCTTCCATACCATAAATTCATTTGAGCCATGCCACACTGCATTTGGAGTCATGTGACAGGAACATCTCAGTCATCAAGTTTTACTGGCATGAATGTTGGCAGAGTCAAGTGCTTAAGTGCTGGGAGGAAAATTAGTATTTGCTTGTACAATCATCCAATTAGGAAAGTGAAATGACACCATATGAATTATTTGCCCAATCACAACTGACCAACACCTCTCAAAGAGAAATGATTACATATATCTAAAATTGCAGAGAACTCTTTGCAATCTATTCATAGAGTTAAAAATTGAGAGAGAATTAATCAAATGATTGATTAATGCAAGGAATTCATTATCTGTCTGTGGCTATTCCATGGACAGAAAAAGGATAAATTCTTTATTTTGAATTTTAATCTCATCTCTTAAAACCATTCTAATGATGCCTTCTTGCCATATGCATAATTAGTAAATGTGTAGTCCTATTATTTAATCTGTCCACCTAGTGCCTGACAAGCACACTGAGCTGAAGAAAGTATGGAGGAAAAGGGAACTGATATGATTGAGACAACTAGAAAATGAGTGAAGAACCAAACAGTGAAGAGAATATTAATCTTGGTACCATCTGCATGAAAGTGATATTTAAGGTGGAATGCAGAAATGAAGTGTTGAAAGGAGATGAGATATATGAGGAAGAGGGCCAAGGACTAAACTCTGGAAGACAGATGGTATGCAAATATAAGGATACAGTTTAGGTTACAATATATCATAAAGATGTCATTCATAGTGGAAAGGATTAGTGGTAGAGGAGTATCAGTTACCAGTCACAAAGTGGAACAGTTGAATAGACAAGAACTGAAAACAGGAGATCAAAGTGCATCGACACTTTGGTGTAATCTGTGGTAATATAATTTTATAAAGAGTTTTTTGTTTTAAGGTACAAATAAGATATGGAAACCTACGCTTTCTTTGTTGAATGTATCCACACCACCACAACACCTCTTCCTCCCCTGCTTTCTGAAACTCTCACTGGGAATGTTGCCATTGACTTCAGATGGAGCACGATCAAGCTTCACACATGCTTTCTTTTGGGTTTCTTTACAAACTCAAACCTCCAACTATATCTGTTTAAAGATTTTCAAGGATCACAGCCCTTTGAGGGAACCTAGGCTCAGTTCTGAGTGAACACAGCATGGTTTATGGTTTCATGTCAAAGATGGGGCCATATAAAATAAAGGGGAAAATATTCTTTGTCTTTCTCAAAATAAAACCAGAAGAGACTTGAAATTTTCAACAGTGTTTCATCTGATATTTTGCATTCATTTGGGTTTCACTTGAAACTGAAGTGAAATATAGGATTTGGCACACAAAACATAATAGACAAAGACAAATGTCTACATGAAAACCTGTAAAGCAAAAGTGACTAATTTCACATGGTTATAGACCCTCCATCATTTAAATGTGGGCTTCTAATTATTTTTGTTGACCCTGATCATAGTGTGTAGAAAAAGATATTCACTTCATCTAATTATCATATCTTCTCCATTGGGCTGCCATTTATCCCTGTTAACTTCCATTATCTCTGCACACCCCACATTTGTAGCACAATAATCTATCTCATTCCTAAAAAGGCTATTCTCCTCCAAAGCAATGATGGTGCTTGATATCCACATCCTCTTTAATGCTTCTAAGCCCTGCAGATTCACTGTGTGAACCTCAAACCTATGTATCCCGCTCAGCAGAATATTACATTACCCACTGAATTACTGGGCCAGTATTGAATGAATCTGTACTTTCCTGCTTATTTCTTGCTTTTGTTCTGTAGTTCTAAGCAAAGATACTGTCCTACTTTTCCAATGAAAAAGGTATTGTCTGCAAACTTTTTCATAGTCACACCCTAAACATTGAATTGTAGTTTGATAATTTTTCTTTTGTTTCTGTATTAGTGCCTTGATTACATATTTCCTTAGCTTTCCTTCCTTTGTCCTTTAAAGTACCCCATTAATTGTAGTTTGAGCAGTAGACAGTGGCATATAAATATATACTGTACTGTAACTGGTATTAGGATAACACATTCATGTCTGTTTGAACATGAATTACTGCTATTATATACTTACAGTGTTTCCTGAAACCATAAAATTTTTTAGCAGTCAGTAACTCTAGCTGTCACCAAGTATTCATTAGGACCATCACTTATTTATTTGAAGGCTACAGCTTTCTATCTGTGACTGAAGCATCTGGATGAGCATATTTAACGTAACTTGAGTATTTATCAGCCAGCTATCCAATGTTATGAACAATTGTTCTCATACATGAAAGATTGTTTTCCTCCTAGAGCACTGCTGCTTTTTTGCTTTGTAATATACAAAATGGTACTTTAATAAAACAATAATTAAAAAAATCAGCAATGATTCATGAAAAAAGTTGAATTTTTATGTTGTTTGTGGGTTCCATTCAGTAAAGTTTGCAAAGTGATGGGTTAAGAAAAGCCTTCTGGAAAATATGAATATTTTAAATGCACTGTGCACTCAAAGGCCACAGTGTAATTTATTTAAATCTATTATCATTTATTCATTATTTAAAGAGTGCTTAAAAGATATGTGATAATTTATAGACAATGCTACACAACAGCTCTGCCCTGAAGAGACTAGAATTCGAGGCCCTGATCATGCACACATTTGTGCATGTGTTTAACTGAAATCAGTGCACCTACTATATATATATCAGTAAGTTAGGAATAAGCATTTGCAGGTTTGGGGCCTGTAGGCCTATTTCGCAAGCACTTACTGTCAAGCATTGTGCTAGCAGAATTACTGATGGTACTAAATACATTGCTTGCTAATAAATGTTTGTAGGATGGATCCTTAGATAGGCTGTAGGACTCATGTGGGTCAGATACTAGTTTAGAATGAAGTTAGAGTTATATGAAAGAGTCAATGTCTGTAGATATAGGCTAGTCAACTATTTTTGGAGCCATCATTAATATAGATTTATTTGAATTTTTCACATCACAATAGTCTCTATGAAAGTCTAAACCTCATTTTCAAGGAACTCATAAGGCACATCAAAACTACCGATTTGGCTGTTCAAGTAGCATCAACAGAAGTAGAGCTAAGCAAAATTGCAAAAAGAACCTATGAATATTCAATTTTTAAACAAATGCACTTTGTGTTGGTGTCCTTTTTGGTTTTGTGTATATTATAATGAACAAGTCTACTAGCACAATCACTCCCAGAAACAGTAAAGACTGCGGAATATTTATGGTAAATTAATTTCACTCACCAGAATGCCTTGATTGTCTCTCAACAATCCAGTGCCATTCAGTAGTCCTAGATTGGCTTAACTGGTAAATTAAACTGGGTTTACAACAGCTTTGCATCACTAGTATAGTGCAAAGCAGTCAGAGTCTACTGGTGAATTTGACCACAAATTCAATCTGATCACAAACTCAATCACAAGTATGCACACTGGAAACTTGATTCTAAGAGGAGTCCTTGTGGCATCTTAGAGACTAACAAATTTATTTGGGCATAAGCTTTTGTGGGCTATAACCCACTAATGAAGTGGGTTATAGCCCACGAAAGCTTATGCCCAAATAAATTTGTTAGTCTCTAAGGTGCCACAAGGACTCCCTGTTGTTTTTGCTGATACAGACTAACATGGCTACCCCTCTGAAACTTGATTCTAAGAGTTATGCTTATCCAATCATGGAACTGAAACATACAATATGACCTTTGTGTCTGCTCAAGTAACTGTAATTTCAAATTTAGAATTCTAAATACTCACAAAAAACTGCTCATGAACAAGCTACAGACAAAAAAATATTTGCAGAAATTATTCCATGAATAATTTGGCATAACAAATGCAAGAAAATCTCATCTGTTCATAGATGATTTCTGAAAAGAAAGACACAAAATTAATGTAATAATTGACTCGTTCAAAATTATTCATCTATCTCTAATCAAGTAATTTTTACATCTGCAAAAAGCAGCTGTTGTCAACAAAATTGTTAGTGGAAAGGAAATCAGTGCATCACAGGATGTGGGGGAGTGAAGGTCAGATACATTCTCTGGCAAAATGAATATTCAGATGAGAACCTTCATTGAAATCTAGTGGCCAGCTGAATGTATCTGACAATCAGTTTCTCTTGTGTAACTCACTAAATTGTCTCCTGCAGGTGCAGGCTCCCCTTCTCAGGAAGACATGGAGGGAAGCATAGGCCTTAGAATACAAATTGCTCTGGGAAGGGACTGTGGATAAAAATCTTCAAAAGCAACAAAGTGACTTGGGAACCTAAGTCCCAAGGTTTAGTCACATTGACTTTGCCTACAGCATTTAGGCCTGGGTCTTCAAAGGGACTTAGGTACTGCAACACAGAGAGTCATACTGCCTAACTTTCAGGTGTCTAGAAAATCACAGTAGCAACACTGTTATCCACAAAGCCTGAGTTGGGTGAATAGGCTCTCAATATGATGAATGGGGAGAGATAGGTGCTTAGACTGCTATTCACAAAAGCAAGGAGGCTAGATGGCTTTCAGCCTAAACTAGCCAGTGGGAGATGCAAATGAGAAGGGTGTGTCCTAATCCCCCATCCACAAACTATGGGTAGGATAGATGTTTGCCTGCCTATCTTGCCTGTGGAGCTCAATCTAGTAGGCATGCTCAGAGGCCACCTAGTTCTACACAAAACAGCCAGGGAGTGAAGACGCACTCCCTTACAACCTTTATCCTAGTGGTTAGGATTCTCAATAGGAATGTAGTAGACCTCTTATTTAAGTCCTGCCTCATGAGAAGAAGGGATTTGAACAGTAATCGGCCACCTCTCAAATGAGTGTTCTAACCACTCAGCTATAGGATATTCTGCTATGGGCCTTCCTCAATCTCTCCTGGTGAAGTTTTTCCATTTTAAATGCCTAATTGAATAATTAAGATTAATTGGGCCAGAGAAAGAGTTAGAATGACTATACTTCAGTGAATACCCTAAACACTAGACTAAAGTTTATAAGGAGGTTTTTCTCTACACCCCAGCCCCTCTTTGGTTGTTTTCTGCTGAACTAGGCAGTGCACCTAATAGATTAGGCCGCATAGGCACGATGCTTTGGGTGCTTATCTTCCCTGGGTTAATGGATTGCAGTTAGTTTGGGGGCATGGGATGGTTTTCTGGATGTCTAGAGAGTGAGGCAACAGTGCACATGCTTGGATGCAGAAATATACGTTAAGCAGCAGCTGAGCAGGGATTCTGTGAATTGCAATGAGGCCTAAAACTGGGATTTATGTGCCTAAATCTGGGGTTAGGTGCTTGAGTGCCTTTTGTGGAGCTATACACACTCGAAAGTTTTACCCTGTATTTTTCTGTGCTATAGGGCTTAGTATATAATTGGTGATTAAATAATAATCAGCAGAATCATAACGATTAAGCTAATATTATAATAGATGTCCAGGAGAGGAAAGAGAATAAGAAGGGACAGGGAACCATCATAAGGATGAATCTGTTAAAGGATAACTCAAGTAAGAGGATAAGAAAACTAATACCAACCAAGCCCTACATCACAGATTTCACTCTAACCAAAGAGCTTCCGGGTGCAGCTCAGGCAATCAGAAAGACTCAGCCTAAAGGCACTGGGACTGTTGGTGACACATAATCAAAGGCATGAGCAGGTGCAGCTTTAGAAGCCCCTTCAGGCTCTAAGGTTCCTATGAGGCCTGTTAGAATCTTTGCAGCAGCAGTGTACATATAACCGATGGGGAGCCATTACAAATGTATGTTTTAGGTAAGAAATAGATGTTAACTTTCTCCTATAGTTCCCTTTTTAGTCCTCTTGTACGTGTATGTGTAAACAAATGTTTTTATGCTACATGTGTCAAGGAATGGAGTTGAGTCAGTGAGAGTCAGACTGAGGTAACATTGCAGAATTTTGAGAATTTATTCATCTTGCTTCTAATTAGGGATAATCGAAGCATTCCTTTTTAGTGCAATTCTGGATTTTGTTAATATATTTTGTTCTGGATTTGTTGATCAAGCTCTTGTGAAGGGTAATCATTTCAATCTAATCCAAACACATTTTCACAAGTTCTTATAGACAATAGAAATATATAACAATAGGATAAAGCTGATACGTATCTCCCAGCATTGATGTGTGACCCCCCACCCCTCCACAGTAGAGAAATACTAGTACATTTGGGGATTTTGTGAAATATCTTCTGTAGTTAGCTGGTGCAAAATGTCTTTTGCATTTCATAAAATATTTTCCTGTCATTTACATCCAAGTATTTCATTGAAAAATAATTGTAAAGAGCAAAAAGGGTTTTGGGACTAAGTGGAAGACAGTTCTATGTGAACCAAAGGAACATAACTTAATAAGTGCAAAAGCTAGGAGGAGCATTATAAAAATACATATCCCACAAAACCAGCTTTGCACAAAGTCAGCATGAACATTACAGAAACACATATCAGAGTATGCTCAGTCATATCCTGATCATTAACTGTTGTCCTTTTACTCTCTAACTACCCTTTGTACTCTCCTACTATAAGATAGATATTAAATTCCTACAAACCAGGAACTGGTCTCCATAACTGGTGTGTAAAACCACATGGTGCAAAATAAAGAACATATATACATATAACACCTTGCACAAAAAGTAATACCAATATGTCAAGTATATATGAAAACTTTGATTTACCGTATTTGTATCTAGCCTCTAATAAAATCAACCGCAAAAATGTAAATGACAAGCAGAACTTTATTACAGCACCCAGCATTCTGGTGTATATTTTCCAATTAGTATTTGAAGGACCAGGACTAATATGCCAGTGTTGATGGGATGGCATGGGCATGTATGGTTAACTAGGCTGACCACAAATTTGATCATGTTTAACTGTTTTTAAAGATAAGTGTATATGCTATATTTTGGTGTCATTTCTACAACTACAAAAAGATGTATATTACACTTAGTCTGCAGCTAGTTTAATGCCATCTAATGTTTAA
Source organism: Trachemys scripta elegans (assembly GCF_013100865.1). Taxonomy (NCBI): domain Eukaryota; kingdom Metazoa; phylum Chordata; order Testudines; family Emydidae; genus Trachemys; species Trachemys scripta. Next base: position 74,572,796 of record NC_048302.1, read on the forward strand.
GCAGGAGTCTAAGTTAACTTTAGTTTGTTATAATAGGAACAAAACAGTTATGAATCACATAGTTCACAGATTTTGATTAGAAGGAGGTCTGGATTTGTTATGCTGGCAAATGCAGCTTATAACAGGGTGGCTGGTGGGAACAGTTGGGACACTGGTGTTGCTATTGGTAGCATGTAGGTGCCTACTGATTTTGGCAGCAAGTTGACAACACTGAAGAGTAAAAATCTATACAACAGAGCAGTAGCAAGAGAAAAGTGTGATAGGTTCCCCCCAGGGTGCCACCTGGAACTAGGGTACCACTTATACCCCCGATCCACCAGCCTGGGCGTTCTTTACATTGTACTGCTGTGACCAGCCTGCCAAGCCCTTTGCCAGGCTCCAGCTTGCACTTTTACCAGCACACATATGGGTAGAGACACACCCAGCAGCAGTTACTTATAGACACTGTGATCAGCTCTGCATGGGGAGGCTTCAGCTATGGAACTTCCCAGCTACTCAGGCATGCACCCCCCTCTGGAGTGTAAACCCAAAATTATACCATCTTGCACTGCACAGGGAACTGTACAGTGTAAGCTCATGAAATTTGCCTCCTCCCTCAATATGGAGAGGAAATATACAACAGCTTTCTGCCCCGAGTTATGATTTCCACACACACTGGTTTTAGACAAAGTAAAAACAAGATTTTAAGTGATTATAAGGCATAGTAAAGAAACCAAAGCAGATAACCTAGCAAATTAACAAAACACATAAACTAAGCTTAATATACTAAAGAGATTGGATATGAATAGCAGATTCCTCATCCTAAGTGATGATACCAGCAAGCTGCAGATTCTTAAGGGTCAAGCTGCCACTAACTTACAGCTTAAAATCTCCAGGTGTTTCATTCACAGGCTAAAAATCCTTTTAGCCTGGGTCCAGCACTTCCCCCAGTTCAGTCTCTCTGTTCCTTTGGGCGGGGAATCAGTGAAGAAACATGATGATGTCACTCCCCTGCCTTATATATTTTTTGCATATGGTGGGAACCTTTTGGTTCAAAGCTTGGTTCCCACACCAGCCAGTGGGAAAACACTGGTATCCCAAGATGGAGTCCAGTGGCCTGGTCACATGTCCCAAAAGTGTTCCAGCGGCCATAATTAAGAGGCTGTCTGTAGCGTCCTCAGGAAGGTTTCCTGGTGGGAGATAAGTTTTTTTCTAAGGCCAGTTGTTTTTTTCTAATGGCTCATTAACCTGAATAGGCCCTTCCCAGCCAGTCATCTAGACTGAGAGTGGGCGTTCCTAGTGGGCGTTCCCCAGGTGTAAACACATTTGTAATAGAGATATATAGTAGGCCTATCAATTAACTGCTGTTAAGGGGTGCGATTTAACGCACAGCACAATTTTTTTAACCTGCATTAATCGCAGACAGTCTGGGCGGGACGGCAGCATGAGCTGCTCCAAAGAACCTGTCTGGTCATGCACAGTAACACAAGCTGCCACCAGACGGCAGGAAGAGATGCGGCTACAGAAAGTAACATAGGCCTTATCCCCACGTTTTTAAAGTAAAAACAGGATGGCCAGGGGCTCCCTGGAGCCGACCCCCTCCCCGCCTTGCAGGAATCACCCGAGCCACACTCCCCATGCATCCTGGGGCTGGGGCTAACCAGGGCCAGCTCCAGGCACCAGCTAAGGAAGCAGGTGCTGGGGCGGCCAATACAAAGGGGAGGCACTCCGTCCACTATTGGGGTGGCCCGTCCAGGTCTTCGGCGGGAATTCGGCGGTGGGTCCCTCAGTCTCTCTCTTTCTCTTTGGGATGCCACTGAAGTGCCGCTGAAGAGGAAGAGAGGGAGTGAAGGACTCGCTGCCGAACTGCCGCCGAAGAATGGAGCGGCACAACTGAGCTGCTGCCGAAGTGCCGCCGATCTGCTTTTTTTTTTTGTTCCCCCTTGGGGCAGCAGAAAACCTGGAGACAGTCCCCTGGGGTTAACGCCCCCCCCCACCGCCCCGTTTCCCTGTTTCTCCTCCAAGCTCTGCACTGCCCACGGTGGGCCCTATTATACCCGGCCGGCCCCTCACTCCCAGAACCAACCCCGCTGCATCATGCCCCATTGCCCCAAGCCAGCCACTTGTGCCAGGGGTACCCCATAGAGAACATGGCCTAGTGAGCTCCGCCTCCCTGCACTAGCCTCTCCTCCCCTGCAGGATGACGAGTCTCTGAGGTAAAATCCACCCTCCTTTGCAAACAAGAGCTCACTCAGCTGAAGGGAGCCCACCTACCCCAGTAAAAGGAGGCGAGCCTCACAAGGCCAGTACCAGAAACCACCCTTCCAGAAGCAGCAGCAAGACTCCTTCCTCACCCTCCTCCTGCACAAGTTATTGCTTACTTCCCTCCCTCCCCTATCCTCCCCCAACACTGAATGCTTGTTTGTCTGAGCAATTGGCTGAACAAGAAGTAGGACTGGGTGGACTTGTAGGCTCTAAAGTTTTACATTGTTTTATTGTTAAATGCAGTTATTCTTTTTTACATAAGCCTACATTTGTGGCTTAACAGTGAAATCCTTGCTGATCTTAAAAACACAAAAAAGAAGCTTACAAGAAGTGGAGGATTGGACAAATGACCAGGGAAGAGTATACAAATATTGCTCAGGCATGCAGGAGTGAAATCAGGAAGGCCAAATCACAACTGGAGTTGCAGCTAGCAAGAGATGTTAAGAGTAACAAGAAGGGTTTCTTCAGGTATGTTAGCAACAAGAAGAAAGTCAAGGAAAGTGTTGGCCCCTTACTGAATGAGGGAGGCAACCTAGTGACAAAGAATGTTGAAAAAGCTAATGTACTCAATGCTTTTTCTGCCTCTGTCTTCACGAACAAGGTCAACTCCCAGACTGCTGCACTAGGCAGCACAGCATGGGGAGGAGGTGACCAGTTCTCTGTGGAGAAAGAAGTGGTTCAGGACTATTTAGAAAAGCTGGACGAGCACAAGTCCATGGGCCAGATGCACTGCATCCGAGGGTGCTAAAGGAGTTGGCGGATGTGATTGCAGAGCCATTGGCCATTATCTTTGAAAACTCATGGTGATCGGGGGAGGTCCCGGATCGCTGGAAAAAGGCTAATGTAGTGCCCATCTTTTCAAAAGGGAAGGAGGATCCGGGAAACTACAGGCCAGTCAGCCTCACCTCAGACCCTGGAAAAATCATGGAGCAGGTCCTCAAGAATTCAATTCTGAAGCACTTAGAGGAGAGGAAAGTAATCAGGAACAGTCAGCATGGATTCACCAAGGGCAAGTCATGCCTGACTAACCTAATTGCCTTCTATGACGAGATAGTTGGCTCTGTGGATGAGGGGAAAGTGGGGGACGTATTATTCCTTGACTTTAGCAAAGCTTTTGATTCGGTCTGCCATAGTATTCTTGCCAGCAAGTTAAAGAAGTATGGGCTGGATGAATGAATTATAAAGTAGATAGAAAGCTGGCTAGATCATCGGGCTCAACGGGAAAAACTTTTTCAGTAGGAGGGTGGTGAAGCACTGGAATGGGCTACCTAGGGAGGTGGTGGAATCTCCTTAGAGATTTTTAAGGTCAGGCTTGACATAGCCCTGGCTGGGATGATTTAGTTGGGGATTGGTCCTGCTTTGAGCAGGGGGTTGGGCTAGATGACCACCTGAGGTCCTGTCAAACCCTGATATTCTATGATAAGTTCAACTTTCATGATAAAGAGATTGCACTACAGTGCTCCAATGAGGTGAATTGAAGTTGCTTTTTTACAGTGTAAATGTTTGTAATAAAAAATAAATATAAAGTGAGCACTGTACACATTGTATTCTGTGTTGTAACTGAAATCAATATATTCAAAAATGTAGAAAACATCCAAAAATATTTAAATAAATGGCATTCTATTATTGTTTAACAGTGTGATTAATCGCGATTAATTTTTTTAATCACTTGACAGCCCTAAAATATAGTCAATATTCCTAACTTCAGATACAAAAATGATACATGCATACAAATAGAATAATGATATTCACTAAATCATAACCTTTTCAGTGATATCTCATATGACCTACTTTTTATAAAATGCATCAGAATTATGCCATAATAATATCATAATAATATCTCTATGAAGAATATGGGGTGCAGTGTCACAGAGAGATCACCAAACAGGGGCAGATTCTCTCCTGTAACCAGAGTAGGCTGGGTGCTGCAGAGCAGAGGGACTGTCACGGAACTGGTTACATTTCCTTGATTCTCTGTTTTGGTCCTAGCACAAGCTAGAACATTCTGGGGGTGTTATAAATTGTTCCATCTGTGGATGGTCTTGTAGGGGATCTCATGGCAGTTGAGAACATTGCACTCTGACTACGCACCTCATGCCGTTCTCCCCTTCATCAGGAGCTATGGAAGAAGGTGGTGTAAGAGCTGGTCTCTTTGATGTCTGCTTGTAACTTCACCCTGTCAGAGTCATCCCCTATAGAGGGCTTACAGGAGGTTTCCACTCCTTTTGTGCTGCCTGAGTGGTGCAAAGGGAGCAGATCATCAGATCAGATCTGCCCTAGAGAATCTACATTGCCGGTATTTGGTCTATACCTGGATATGTACAAATAAATTTCCAACCCAAGCCTTTTGTTTGAATTTACCTAACTAAATGCTAATATCACTACAAGGTCAGCTGTTAGAGGAATTGCAAATGGTACCCAACTCCAGTGGCTGTCCTCTCTTTCAGTGGGTGTAGAAAAATATCTAGAAATTTGGAACACTGCTTGGAACATCTTCCCGGTACAGCAGGCTGTTTATGCTGGGAGAGACGGCTCTAGAATGTTTTATCCTCTTTTTTTCTTCTTTCCCTGGTAAGAGGTTGCCGTCTGAACTGTTGTGCTAGGACAAGGAGTTTTAGCTGAGCCCCATTGGTTCAGGAAAAGTGACGGGAAGGGATTCTGAGAGCTTGGTTTGCGCTCTCACCTGCTCTTTCTTGGCCAGATCTCTCATTTGTCTTTGGAATTTTCTGTCCTTGGTCTGGTCTAGATGAGTGGAACCCAAGCTGAGGTAGAAGAACATTGTATTAAAAAAAAAAAAATCCAGTCCCAACCCATTCCCTACATTGTTCACAGAGCTCATTCTTCTCTTCTGCAGATTAAATAATCCCAGTTCCCTCAGCCTCTCCTCGTAAGTCATGTGCTCCAGCCCTCTAATCATTTTTGTTGCTCTCTACTGGACTCTTTCCAATTTTTCCACATCATTCTTGGAGTGTGGGGCCCAAAACTGGACACAGTACTCCAGATGAGGACTCACCAATGCCGAATAGAGGGGAACGATCACGTTCCTCAATCTGCTGGCAATGCTCCTACTCATACAGCCCACAGTGCCGTTAGCCTTCTTGGCAACAAGGGTACACTGTTGGCTCATATTAGTATTGGTTAATCAAAGCACATTTAGGCTTTCCCTGCTCAATAGCAAGGTATCCTTAGAAATGCCAAAGTAGTTTAGAGGCTATTCTAGAAACATCAGTAGGAGGAGATAAGTCTCTTATTCCATTTCAGCCAAGTAACAGCACCAGCACAGTTCAGGGTGTTAGTTGGCATCATTTCATTGACCCTAGTTTGGGAAAGTAAAAAGTCTCACCAACTGGCATGATTTCTTATCAAATCTCAAAAAAAGTCATGTAATACTTTTTTCAAAATATTTGGTATTCAGCTAAGTAGCAGCAGCAGCTTTATATGCCTGCTAGCACATTTTCATTCAGACTTGTTTGCAGAAATAAACAGTAGCACCAACTCATGAGGCTTGTTATAAAACCTGAAACTCAGATATTGCTTTTTTTCCTATTTGCTTTTCAAGCAAGTAAAAATAGAAGCACATTTTGCTTCTGCTAATGCTTTCCAGTCAGACATGGCTGTAGGAGGAAAAATACTGGGATGACTTGTTATAAATCTCCAGATGTGAAAACACCAAAGACTAGAAAAGCTGTTCTAGAGATAACATGATCTAAAGAGCTTGCTGCAGATGCTCTTGGGCCCACCAAATTGTTGCCTAAATAATCTACACCCTGGCAGAAAAGAAGGATAAAAAAGCAACATATAGTGGCAAGTTGGAGATAAAAAAGGGGAGAAGTAAGATAAGGGACTTACTAGTCCCTATGTTCAACAGCACCTACAAATCAGAAAATGTCCAACTGCTTGTGCCACATTGTAATATTTTGTATAGCTTGAAGAGAACCTGCATTTTTTATCACTTCTATGGCTGGTCACTCAACTTGACAGGCATATCCCAAAGCAGACTTTTTCAATAGGAAAAAATGGGGATTGGTATAAAAATCTATTTACCAGGAGAATGATTAATTTTGAATGAAAAAAGAAACAAACCCAAAAAACCCTCTGCCCTTAGTGCTATCTGATAAATCATAGATCAAAATCTTTCCTATAAAATATTGAAGAAAGCCTTAGGTTCCTCAGGCACAGACTGGCACTTCAATGATTTGCACATACTAAAGACCATTTGAATCCAGAATAAATTCAAAATGCTGTGCTGGGGTCTGATTTCATCTGCTCAGGATAACTCCAGTCTTGAGGTTTCTAAAATAAATTTCCTCGAAAGAGCTGGTGTTTCATTAAGAAATAATTTAAATATGTAAGCCATGGGAATGTTTAGTTTAATAGGATGCCTTTTCCCCCCTCCTCACTTTCATTGACTGTAATACCATAAATAGTCTAATAACTAATGTGCAAGGTCAGTATGTCATACTGCTAACCTCTTCAGTATGCAAATCCTCTTTAACCTTCTATTGTGCTTTTAGCTACCTTGTCTTCTGGAATGAGACATTTGGCTACTTCTTTCCAATATCAAAATTATTTCCCCTACGAAGACAACTGGAGGCCAATTCAAAGCTGACATGCCTCATCTTTCCTAATAAAAAAAAAGTGCAAACGTATGCACGTAGAACATATCAAGCAGATAATGAATTGCTGTCAGGATTTGCTTACCAGTGATGAGAGCTGTAACTAATGTTGTGACAAATTTGCTTGGAGATTCAAGAGGTCTTAATATTCCCCCAAAGAGGAAGTCAATACCTGTTTGTTTCATATAGGTGAAGTTTGCAAAACATGGTTTTGTCCTTTATTCTCACAGTGACATTTCTCATTGGCATCATGATGGTGTATAACATCTCTTTGTTAGTTCACAAGACACAAATGACTGTAAAGGCAAAACCACTTTAAAATATTATGTTAAAAGCAGGCATTTAAGTAATCTTAAACTTTGTTAACTTTGTTTCTCAAAAGATATTGTAGGCAATTTGGAACCTAACATTTCTCCACAGTAGTGTTTTACATTGCTAAATTAATCTCTTAGAAGATAAATCCGTTTGGACTAGTGGGAATTGCATATGGAAATCCCACAAAATACAACTACAAACACTAAAATGCCTCATTAATAATTATTGTTTTGTGTCACTACAGGAAAAAAGTTAAGATAGTTTTGGGGTCTTAACTGCAGTTCTTACCTTAGGATTTCTTTTAAGTTTAATCTTGATTCTGAATTTCCTGAGTTTGGGGAAAATTGTAACATCCCTGTAATGTATTTTAACCTAACTACTGATACATACTTTCAACCTTAACTCCATGTGAACATAGTTTTTGTCCAAGAATATATTTGGAGCTATGTTTTCTCCTGGTAAAAATTGGTGCAGCTCCAGCCTCATTTGTACATTTGTAATTAAACCATGGCAAAAAGTGACTGAGTTGTTTTTTGTATCTTGGCCTGTAAACGTTCATGAGAATTTTGCGAGGCTGAGCTATATGAAACAGGACTGGCTACAGATCCATCTCAAACAGCCAAGACATTAAAGGGTCTGAACTAGCAAACAACAATAGTATCCTGGAAATATCTGTGCAGTCCTAGCTTCATCTGAAACCTCCTGAAACATGGGCGATCGGGGGAGGTCCCAGATGACTGGAAAAAGGCTAATGTAGTGCCCATCTTTAAAAAAGGGAAGGAGGAGGATCCGGGGAACTACAGGCCAGTCAGCCTCACCTCAGTCCCTGGAAAAATTATGGAGCAGGTCCTCAAGGAATCAATTATGAAACATTTAGAGGAGAGGAAAGTGATCAGGAACAGTCAGCATGGATTCACGAAGGGGAAGTCGTGCCTGACTAACCTAATTGCCTTCTATGATGAGATAACTGGCTCTGTGGATGAGGGGAAAGCAGTGGATGTGTTATTTCTTGACTTTAGCAAAGCTTTTGATACTGTCTCCCACAGTATTCTTGCCACCAAGTTAAAGAAGTATGGGCTGGATGAATGGACTGTAAGGTGGATAGAAAGCTGGCTAGATCGTCGGGCTCAACGGGTAGTGATCAATGGCTCCATGTCTAGTTGGCAGCCGGTTTCAAGTGGAGTGCCCCAAGGGTCGGTCCTGGGGCCGGTTTTGTTTAATATCTTTATTAATGATCTGGAGGATGGTGTGGACTGCACTCTCAGCAAGTTTGCAGATGACACTAAACTAGGAGGCGTGGTAGATACACTAGAGGGTAGGGATCGGATACAGAGGGACCTAGACAAATTAGAGGATTGGGCAGAAAAAAACCTGATGAGGTTCAACAAGGACAAGTGCAGAGTCCTGCACTTAGGACGGAAGAATCCCATGCACTGCTACAGACTAGGGACCGAATGGCTAGGTAGCAGTTCTGCTGAAAAAGACCTAGGGGTCACAGTGGATGAGAAGCTGGATATGAGTCAACAGTGTGCTCTTGTTGCCAAGAAGGCTAACGGCATTTTGGGCTGTATAAGTAGGGGCATTGCCAGCAGATCGAGGAACGTGATCGTTCCCCTTTATTCGACATTGGTGAGGCCTCATCTGGAATACTGTGTCCAGTTTTGGGCCCCACACTACAAGAAGGATGTGGAAAAATTGGAAAGAGTCCAGCGGAGGGCAACAAAAATGATTAGGGGTCTGGAGCACATGACTTATGAGGAGAGGCTGAGAGAACTGGGATTGTTTAGTCTCCAGAAGAGAAGAATGAGGGGGGATTTGATAGCAGCCTTCAACTACCTGAAGGGGGGTTCCAAAGAGGATGGAGCTCGGCTGTTCTCAGTGGTGGCAGATGACAGAACAAGGAGCAATGGTCTCAAGTTGCAGTGGGGGAGGTCCAGGTTGGATATCAGGAAAAACTATTTCACTAGGAGGGTGGTGAAACACTGGAATGCGTTACCTAGGGAGGTGGTGGAGTCTCCTTCCTTGGAGGTTTTTAAGGCCCGGCTTGACAAAGCCCTGGCTGGGATGATTTAGCTGGGAATTGGTCCTGCTTTGAGCAGGGGGTTGGACTAGATGACCTCTTGAGGTCCCTTCCAACTCTGATATTCTATGATTCTATGATTCTATGA
>NC_048302.1:74607051-74662526 GCF_013100865.1 Trachemys scripta elegans
GACAGGTCTGTCTCCCAAGATCTGTGAGAGTAAAGGATCATCTTTCAGGATAGGTTGTAGATCTCTGATGATGCGCTGATCTATCTCCCCTTGTAAGTATTCTCACACTTGCTTCTTATCAAACTGTCTGTACTGAGCTATCTTGATTATCACTTCAAAAGTTTTTTTCCTCTTACTTAATTGGCCCCTCAGAGTTGGTAAGACAACTCGCACCTGTTCATGCTCTCTGTATGTGTGTATATATATCTCCTCAATATATGTTTCACTCTATATGCATCCGAAGAAGTGGGTTGTAGCCCACGAAAGCTTATGCTCTAATAAATTTGTTAGTCTCTAAGGTGCCACAAGTACTCCTGTTCTCTCCAAGTAAAGTAAGTCAGGAACAGTAGCAAAAAGGGGTTTTACTTCAACAAAAGAGGGGGGGAAAGCGTTTCTTCATGTAACACTGAGAGACCCCTGTCATCAGTGGGCGGGATCGAACCTGGGGCCTATGCATCTTAGTGCATGAGCCTCTATCACATGAGATAAAAACCAACTGGCCATTAGCTAAGGCTGTAGAGCAGCTTCAATTTCTCTAAGTGGTCTTGGTGCCACTACATGGGACAGAACACCTGGACTTAAGAACCTGAGGGAAAAAGGATGCTGCCCAACTTACTTGGGGGTGGGTCTTTTGCTCATGGTTTATATTTATGAACCCTAGTTGTGGTGTTTTCCCAAATTAATGCTGAGTTACTTCCCTCCTTTTATTAAAAGTTTTTGCTACACTCAGACTTTATGCTTGCGAGAGAGGAAGTATTGCCTCTTAGAGGTGCCAGAGGGTGGTGTATAATTGTGCCAGGTCACTGGGTGGGGGCTCGAGCCAGTTTTGTGTTGTATTGTTGAAAAGGAACCCCTAGATACTGAACATGACCCTTGTAAAGCCAGCAGCAACCTGACAGAAGGGTTACACTACCATTTCATGAATAATGAAATCTCATTTTGAGACATTTTGAAGTATTTCATGAAAAAATGAGATCCATTCACCCCAGGTTCAAGAAGTCTCTGCTCTGCCTGATTCAGAACAGGCACTTGAACCTGTCTCCCGCATTTCAAGTGAGCACCCTTCCCATCAGGCCATTGACCTGTGCTGGGAGGTTCTCATTCTGCCCTATCCCTATTCCATGCTGGACCAGAGAAACCTTCCAGAGGAAATTTCTGTAAAAAGCAGTATGTTTCTGCAAAACGTTTTGGTTTTGACTAAACAACAGTTCTGATGGAAAAAAGTTCTGTTCAAATTTTTTCCACCTGCCATAGCCCAGAGTGCAAGTTGTCCACTTGTCAGCTCAAGGATGAGGCTTCTCTTGCTGATTAAGGATTTGGATAGGAAAACACATTCTTCTTCTATGTCAGTTCCTTTGAAACTAGATGAGAATGCTGCAACTTGGTGGTCAACAAGAGGTGGCTATAGGGGGAGAGAAACCAGCTTTTTCTTAGGCTACATCTACACTACGGGGGGGGGGGGTCGATTTAAGATACGCAAATTCAGCTACGTGAATAGCGTAGCTGAATTTGACGTATCGCAGCCGACTTACCCCGCTGTGAGGACGGCGGCAAAATCGACCTCTGCGGCTTCCCGTCGACGGTGCTTACTCCCACCTCCGCTGGTGGAGTAAGAGCGTCGATTCGGGGATCGATTGTCGCGTCCCGACGGGACGTGATAAATCTATCCCCGAGAGGTCGATTTCTACCCGCCGATTCAGGCGGGTAGTGTAGACCCAGCCTTAGTGTAGTGTGTCACTGCATCAATTACTCAGCAGTACATGCAGGAGCAGCCGCTGATATAGCTAACTGCTGCTGATATGGCTGTAGCTCTGTTGCTCTTTCTGTGCTTTTTACTGTCATCACTGGCAGTATTTGGCAGTAGTAAGGAGACACCTATCTGGTGTATTGAACAGATTAGATTATTATCCTTGTATTAGAGATAGAGAAACTGTGGCAAACAGGGATTGATTTTCCTAAAGTCTCACAATCCTATTCCTTAATGTTTACACAAATAGTAGGGTCCTTCTTGGGGACAAGGCCAAGATTCCAACTTTATTGCTCCTCCTGAGAAAGAACAAGCTAAAAATTACTTAGACAAGTTTGATGCTCAAGGAGGGGATATCTGAGCCATTATCGATTATCTTCAAAAAGCCATGGAAGACATGAAAGATTCCAGAGGATTGGAGAAGGGCAAATATAGTGCCCATCTATAAAAAAAGGAAATAAGAACAACCTGGAGAATTACAGACCAGTCATCTTAACTTCAGTACCCAAAAAGATAATTAAGTAATCAATTTGCAAACACCTAGAAGATAATAGGGTGATAAGTAACAGTCAGCATGGATTTGTCAAGAACAAATCATGTCAAGCCAAATTAATAGCTTTCTTTGAAATGGTAACAAACCTTTTGGATGAGGGGAAGCAATAGAAGTTGTATATCTTGACTTTAGTAAGGGTTTTGAGACTGTCTCACATGGCTTTTTCATAAACAAAGTAGAGAAATAAACCTATATGGAGCTACTACAAGGTGGGTGCATAACTGGTTAGAAAACCATTCCCAGAGCATAGTTATCAGTGGTTCACAATCAAGCTGGAAGGACATAACAAGTGGGGTCCTGCAGGGATCAGCTCTGGGTCCGGTTCTGTTCAATAGCTTCATCAATGATTTAGATAATGGCAGAGAAAGTAGACTTATAAAGTTTACAGATGATACCAAGCTGGGAGGGGTTGCAAGTGCTTTGGAGGATAGGATTAAAATTCAAAATGATCTGGACAAATTGAAGAAATGGTCTGAAGTCAATAGGATGAAATTTAAAAAGGACAAATGCAAAGTACTGCACTTAGGAAGGAACCATCAATTGCATGCATGTAAAATGGGAAATGACAGACTAGGAAGGAGTACTACAGAAAGGGATCCTGCGGGTCATAATAGATCACAAGCTAAATATGAGTCAACAGTGTAACACTGTTGCAAAAAACACTGGCCTAGTGTTTGTGAAATCCTAGTATTGGTCCATGTGCCCAAATTTAATCTTACTGACAGTGTCCAACAAACCTCTGTTCCCCACCGCATGGTTTTCTTTTGTATTTTGTCAATATGGCACTAAAACTAACTGCTGTTTTCTTGTGGGTAAAAAACAATTACCACTAGATTAGCTAATGAATAGTCACATTTCCCAATAAACTTGATCAGTGGCTCAGATTAGTTCTACTATAGCCATGACTGTGTCAGCAGCTCATTAACACCACATTTTTGCATGGGTGTTTTTAACCTTTGCTCTGGGTGTGAGATGAGTGATCAAATGAGAATTTTAAAAAGCACTAGATTGTGCTCAGCTTGTGCCTGAGAGAGGGTGCAGAGAACACAAAAAGTTTTCTTATGTTTTCCTCATAACCCAGGGCAGCAACTGTGCACATTTCAGGGCTCTTTATTACTTGGAACATAAGATCTAGTCCTTCCTAACATCACCTATCATCAGCTATATATAGATAGATAGCTATCCAGCTTCTCATCTCTAAATTTGTGAAAAGCACAGAGGTGGTGGGCTTGTAAAGGTGACACTGTGATGGGTTGGATCACAGAAACCCCCTTGGGAACTGCCAACTGATGTGCCAATACTATTTCTGCCCCTTCTTTCCTGCCTTGGGAGCTTGGGACTTCAGTGCCCTGCCTGGTTTGAACCAGACCTGCTAGCCTGCTGCAAACCAGACCCATGTCTGAACCACGTGCCCCAAAGCTGCAGACTTAAGCTGCTTTCAGTTAAGAAGTGTTTCTGTCTTTAACACTCAGATCCCCAACTCCCAGTGGGGTCTAAACCCCCAATAAATCCATTTTACCCTGTATAAAGCTTATACAGGATAAACTCATAAATTGTTCTACCTCTACAACACTGATAGAGAGAGATGCACAGCTGTTCCCCGCCCTCCCTCTCCCCCCGGCATTAATACATACTCTGGGTTAATTAATAAGTAAAAAGTGATTTTATTAAATACAAAAAGTAGGATTTAAGTGGTCCCAAGTAGTAACAGACAGAACAAAGTGAATTACCAAGTAAAATAAAATAAAACATGCAAGTCTAAGCCTAATACAGTAATAAAACTGAATGCAGATAAAATCTCACCCTCAGAGATGTTTCAATAAGTTTCTTTCACAGACTGGACACCTTTTTTTTTTAATTTTAATTTCCTAGTCTGGGCACAATACTTTCCCCTGGTACAGACCTTGTTCCAGATCAGGTGGTAGCTAAGGGATTTCTCATGATTGTAGTCCCTTTGTTCTGTTCCACCCACTTATATATCTTTTGCATAAGGCGGGAATCCTTTGTCCCTCTCTGGTTTCCATCCCTACTTCTCAATGGAAAAACACCAGGTTAAAGATGGATTCCAGTTCAGGTGACATGGTCACATGTCATTGTAAGACTTCATTACTCACTTGCCAACATACAGTTATACAGGAAGACTTACAAGTAAAACAGAGCCATCTACAGTCAATTGTCCTGGTTAATGGGAGCCACCAAAATTCCAAACCACCATTAATGGCCCACACTTTGCATAACTACAATACAATACCCCAGAGTTATATTTCATATTTCTAGTTTCAGATACAAGAGTGATGCATTTATACAACTAGGATGATCACACTCAGTAGATTATAAGCTTTGCAATGATACCTTACAAGAGACCTTTTGCATGAAGCATATTTTAGTTACATTGTATTCACATTCATCAGCATACTTTCATAAAATCATATAGAATGCAACATCACAGACACTTTAGCCTGAGAACATGGCATATAGTTAATATTTTTTAAAAGTAACCAGTGATCTTTAGGTGCCTAAATTCAAACACTTCAATGGAGCCCAATTTTAAGAAAGTGCTGATCAACCCCCTGCTGAAAATCAGGCCCCTTTGTGGCGCTCACATTGGGTGGCCAAAATTATTAGTTATTTTGAGCACTTAGATTAACATGTATATATCTTAGTGGAGGTTAACTAGGCCATAAACCAGTTGGGAATCAGTTCCCCACAATGCATGCACAGTTAACATAGCTTCCTCCTATATTTAAAAAACAAATGCAAACAAACAAAAACTATCCATTCCAAATCATAGACTCAAATTATTCATAATATCTGATAGAGCAACAGACCTGTTTTGCTTATGTGGCATCTCTGGCCTTAAATTAGCTGCACACTGAGATCCAGTCCTTGGCTGGCCTGCTGGACTAAATTTTCATTGGTTCATTCATTGCTTCCTCTCAGGCTTGTGGATTGGCAAAGGATCTGCAAAGTCCTATAAGACTAGCTGTATGCAAGTCTGCCCCCCTTTTTTGTATCATTGACTGTGCTCAGCTATAACTTGGAAAGAAGACAGTACCATTCAGAGAGTTTTAAGCCTTCTCTAGTTCAGAGTTGATGCGATTACCTTAGTTGGAGACTTCAGCTAGTGGCATTTTCATATCTGATTTCCCTGGATCCTCATAAGATTAAGAAAGTTAGAAGAACTTGTTTTCCCTCTCAATTCAAATTGGAATTCTTCATTTTAGCTGCAATCTATTTTTTTTTCTTGGTATACAACAGACAGCCCCAAGCTTTCATTTATTTTTACCTATACTTTAATAGAGAAGGATTTCTGTTGATCAGCAGCAACAAAGCCTCATAGAGGACTTTGTATCAAATCTAATATTTCAAAACAAATATTGAAGATGTATGTAATAAAATCCTTTGCAGAGAGGTGTTCTTTTATCTTTTTTCCTCATCTGGTGGGCTAAAAATCATTAGTTCCCAAAAAGAACACTTTGGAACATGCTATTTTTAGAAAATAAACTGTTCCACAGTCAACACTTTGTCATCAGTCAAGTGACTGGAATAGGCTTGCAAACAGATGATTAGAACAAACTGAGTTTAAAGGTGAATAACACTAAAGCTTTATTGACAAAAGTAAAAATTAACAAATAGTGTTTGAGATCCCCCAAATCCAGGGTTTAGCTGCTAAGCCTGTCCTACATCCTTTGGAACTCCCAGCAGAAGCAAGCTATGTTTAAGGTCTTCTATACAGCAGACTCTTACATACTACCTTGTAGGATGATGTCTACTGTAGTGTTTCTCAACCTTTTTGATACCAGGTACTGGCTTGCTGCCTTCCTAAACTGTGTCAGAGAAATCTCAGGGACCACCGCTAATCCATAGACCAGTCCTTGAGAAACAGGTCTACTGCACCTGACTCTTGAATTAACTACAGCTGGGCTGACTGCTGTCTCATGTCACCAACTCTCAGTGGCTGAATTTTCAACAACAATGTAGAGAGAGGAAGCCACTTGCAATTCATCAGCGAATGTAGCCTCTAGAGCCACGAGTTGAGAGTGGGAGGTTAAGATGCTTGCATTTCTGCAGTAACATCATTCTCTTTTCCCCGCTTCAGCTAAGCTGCCTCCACTGGGTCCCTTAAAGCTGAGAAAATAGAAGGTTGCATCGCCGCTCTGAGGAAAGATTGGAAAAACAAAATGTTGTAGTGATTTAGAGAAAATGGAGGAGAGCTAATTACCATTGATCCCGTACGTGAATCACACACATACACACCAGAGAAAGTACTTAGAGCCTAACAGACTGTAGACACCAGTGTCCATTGCCCTGCTCCCATGTAGTAATTTATACCAGTGCAAAGTGGGTGTTAATATTCCCATTCAGATTTGATTGCACCTTACATTCCTTTTGCACGATGTGAATGCCTTCTTATGGTGCACAATTAGCGATGTAAAATTAAATGGAAACATACTCAAAATTTTAAAATTAATAAGCCCTTTCCTGCCCTCTGCAGAAACTCTATCTTTTTGAATCCCTAAATAAGAACGCTAACAAGGGGATTGACAAGAAATGCCATTCTTCTCTATGCAAAGTTTCAACTTTGGGTGATACATCTGGAGGGGTAGCTCAGAGCTCCAACTTTGTTCTTAATAAATTGAATATCTCTACTAAAAATGTAGGTGGGGGGAAGGTAATGCTAAATGAGGAAGAATTGTAGGAGGGGTCTTGAGAAATTAGAAATGTGGGTTGAAAATAACAATGAGCTGTGTATTGGAAAATGCAGATAAAGCATACAGGGGAAAGTAATTCTAAACAAAGATATGCAGTGAGAGAATGGTTGAAGAAAGAATTGGTAGGATCTTACAAATACTTCAAAGATTTAAACACCAAAGAGGTAAAGGAATTGTATAGGCTAGTATAAAGACATATAACTCAATGATATTAAAAAGAGAAACATTTTGCTGAATATCAAGAAAAGCCTCCTGACTAGAAGATTTGAGGCTGTGAAATAATCTCCTGAGAAAGGAAGGACAGTTTCATCACTTGGGCTGTTTGAAAAGTCAATAAACAATCCTGCATTGTCAGGGAAATGGGCTAGATAATCTAAATTCTTTTCCATTCCTACTCCATATTTTGTTCTGTGATGGGGCTAAATCATTTAATTTCTCTCTGCCTCAGTTCCCCATCTGTGAAATGGAGAAAAATCCTGCCTTTTCCCTCACCCTTTGTCTATAGGCTCTGATCCTACCATTGACCACGTATGAGAGGATGATTGCATCCATGAGAAACCCCATTGACTTCACTGAGCCTCTGTGTGGCAAGAAGTCATTTGCAAGATCGGGGCTGAGTCCTGAGGCCCCGCTCTTGCAAAGATTTACAAACATGCATAATTTTATGCTCTGCGAGTAGTCCCACTGAAATTAACACATAAAGTTAAGACTATGGAAGGGTATGTCTACACGATGGAGACTAAACTGGCATAATGTCATCATGTCCCCTATTGTGTAGACAGTGTAGACTGACAGAAGGGCAGTTTATGTTGGTGTACATTCACCATCTCTTTCAACAAAGTTAGCTATGTCAACAGAAGCCCTCTTCCATTGACATAGCTGTATCTACGCTGACAACTATGTGTTCTTCACACCCCTAATTCATATAGATGTAAGTTTTCAGTGGAGCCAAGGCCAAAGTCTTTGAAATCTTGGGGCCTCTTCAGGGCAGAGATTGCCTCTGGCTATCTGTTTGAACAATTGCCTAGCATTGATCTCTGTTGGTACCTCATGGCCCTCTTGTAATATGTCTGTGCTTCTAGAACAGAATTTGGCCCTAGACGTTTTTTGACAGCTCTAATTTCAGAAATCCTTAAAGAATTTTAATCCATTTGCACAATGTAGTTTTCCCCACACTGATATTTTTTCCAACTAGTTTTATGGTGACAATATTTAGCAGCTTCAACAAGAGTAATGACCAAAAGTTTTCTTTGTATTCCTGTCATTTAAATTGCTTTCCAGTGCAATCTATTGGGTATAGAACAGATAATCTCCTACAGGAAGAATAAGTAACGTATGGGCTCCTAAAAACCATATTTTAACAAACTAAATCATGACAACAGAAATAAATTTTTACATGGTTGGTGAAGTATGATGTCTATTGTAAGACAGATGCATTTTGAAAACTATTTTTAAAAAAAGAGAACAGGGTATTTTTGTTCCTTATTGATAGGATTATCCAACTATAAAAGATGCATTACCTTGTATTTACCATTTCATTCTCCTGATTATTACCAACACAGTGAAGTGGTAAATACAAATGGTAATTTGAGTATACTTTCAAAGCAAATTCAAAAGTTTGATAGGCTGTTGAAGAACATTAAAATGAAATGCAAAATGTACTGTCTAAGCCACTTTAGACTTTTGTTATTTTAAACAAAAAGGAGTCCAAAATGCTGTAGATAAATGGGTGCTGAAACTGAAAGCTAATCAAATTACACTAAAACAGAGTAAAAAGCTGAAGGAAAAAAATATCAGTACAGATGAAATAGCTAGAAGAAAACAATTTAAAAGTCAGGTTGGGAGTAACAGATGCAAAAGTCTTGGCCTCCACAGACATAATAAACAGCCTATTGAAACAGTTAATAGCTTCTTTCTTAACTGACGTTCAGAAAGCAAAATAGAAGCATGATAAAGAAAAATACAGTAGAAAAAAAACACCTTGGTAATTATAGTTTAGTTTTCCATCTCTGTGCCCTATTCCTCATCTTGCGTGGCCATGTAGATCCACGTACTTAGTTCTATTATATAATATTAAAGGAACATCATCAATTTAAAGATCCAAATAAAACCTACAATTAACTGAGAGTTTTTATCCCAGTTTATTTATTATTTTGCATTTGACAGCACTCTGTACAGTCAGTTTTGCTGTTTCCTGTTATTTGGGCAATAGGGGATAAAATAAAATATGGTTTGAGAATTTGTAAAAAAAAAAAATTAATCAAGGATTTATAGGACAGGTTCAGCCCTAAGTATTTAACAGAATGATTTACTTGAGTAAATTGAGATTTTTGGCTCAATATAGAGGTAATGGGAAAATTTAATCCTCGGAGTAACTCCACCAACTTCACTGGATTTACATCAAAGA
Organism: Trachemys scripta elegans; assembly: GCF_013100865.1. NCBI lineage: Eukaryota > Metazoa > Chordata > Testudines > Emydidae > Trachemys > Trachemys scripta. Next base: position 74,616,510 of record NC_048302.1, read on the forward strand.
AGAATTTGGTCCAATGTATGTACTGCACGTATAATGTCTAGAATGATGTCAAGTGTCAATAGCAACTGGGAAGGTAATTTTTTTGTCTTTGCAGCACAATACCTTCCAGGAATACTTTAAGAATCTGCTGGAAAAAGCAAGTCATTTGCCATCATGGTAGAGTTACTGATACAAAAAAAAAAAAAAAAAATCACAGGTAGGAAATCATTCATATCTTTTGCCTTGGGCAAGGTCTTCCCTTTTACTGAAAATGTTTCTTTATAGTTCGGCCACAAACATATAGGAAACAGACTGAACATTTCAAACATTGTCTCCCACAAGGATAATCTACCATTTTTTGCTTGCTTGTTTTGTATGATTCTTTTTAGATAGCAGACTAATGAAGATTAAAGATCGTAATTGAAGATTTCACTAGCAAAACACGATAGACTGATCAATATAAGGTTTTCCTCTATTAGAAATTATTTCAATCTCTCCTAATATGTACACTATATAGAATATATTAGAGATATATAAAGCATGTTATTTTTTCATATCTCCCATTTCTTCTCCTCGTATATTTTTTAAAGTCATTTATTTTCAGTCAGGGAATACAGCTCTTCAGCTGAAGGTACAGAGATGAAGAAATGAATGGGAAGGGGTGGCAAAGGTGACTTTAAGACACCTTTGCTGCAGCTTGCTACTAGTACCAACATAATAGAACACGGGGGTTGCTTTGAGATATACTTTGCTGTCCATGGCTCAAAGGAGCCATTCAATCACCCAGGGATCAGTGCAGTAAGTGGATTTCCAGCTATATCCCTTTCCCCCCAGTCATGCAACCTACACCAGGGGCTATGAAAGGGTGGTGGTGAGGTCATAAAATGGGGAAATCAAAATTCATTCTTGAATTTGAATCAATATCTCCTATTTTTTTCTATTACCTCTCACAGGGTGAAATCCACACCTATGCAGAAAGCCCATGTACCACTTACTTACAGCATGTGGGTTTAAGTGGAACTTTACTGGAACATAGGTTTTACACTGGCTGTCTGCACAGGTGTGGCTATTACTCAACGCTCTAGGCTCTTACAAAGCGTAAGAGCTTTGAAAATAGCAAGAGACTGCCAGCTACATTGGGATAGACAGAGAAGGATGCTAGATGCTAGATATCCCAAGCAGAGCAGTATGGAGAAAGTATGCAGATAAAAAAATCTACATTAATTATTCAGATTCTGCTGTTGCTGTTAATTTTAGGTGGAAGGCACTCAGATACTATGGTGATGTGTAAGATAAAACCCAGGGATTCTGAGTTCTAGAATTTTAGTTTAGGTTCTTCTACAGTGAATTGTTCAACATCTAGGGTTTGTTCCCTTCCTAAGGTGACTAAAAAATTTACCAGGACAAGCAGGTGAATGATTGACAGACACATGGGAGGGGTTTAAATGGCAAGCCATAACTTTTTTTAATTATACGTTGGAAAGGGGTGATACATTGCTTTCCCCAAGCTCTCACATACCAGGCATTTAACTGGTTCTAGTGCAGGTTACAGAGATTATACCACAAACTGCACAATAATTTTGGGTAGACACTCTCTGGTCTATCCCATGTAGTCCACCTATGTAAGATGGGGTGGGTGCAGTGACATGGCTGAGTGAGGGGGGGAACTCAGTCCGCAAAGACCTCAAGTTCATTCTCCCTCACCATGAACTCAGGGTCCAACTGCACAATCCCGAGTCTCATATACCTCTCGAAGATAGCCATTTTAGCATTATCTGCACTTGACACAGGCCACTGGGAGCACCAGAGATTAGCATGGACACATTCCACTTCCACCATGTCTGGCCACCCATCTTCTGCTTGACCTGATACTTAATGTCATAGAGCCAAATGTCAGCACCAACATCTGACGTAGAACTCCAACGTCCTTAAAGAGCTTTTATCGGATATCTCCATGTGTTAGCACTGCTGCCCGCCCTCTCCACCCCCCGGTCAAATTATCTTGGCTATCTCACAGTTCACGTTTTGCTTTCCCTGTCGATGCAGGCCGGCTCGATGGCCTTCTGTAAAACGCATCTTGTGAACTTCTCCAACCAAAGCAATTGAGGGAGAGGCCAAGGCAATATAATCAGCTCCACATCATTCTGCAGTCAACAAGATTACTTTTGCTCAGGTGAATCATCAGGACATCAGCTGGCTGTAGCTCAGCCCTCAGTGAATGCTGGGACCAGCTCATGCCCCAGCTGCCATACCATTAAAGGCAAATGGTGTCAGCCTTGAAACTCAGTTGCCTGTTGCCTAGTTGCTGACCCATCATAATTAATAGCTTAATCAACCCAACATCAACAACATTAATGAGTGCAGGGGTCAGCTCATGCCACGTCTGCCATACCAAGAGCTGCTTTCACAGCGTGCCTCTCCAGCTGAATGTCTGCTGAATCACTGCATGCATACAGATTTGGCCTTCAAGCCCTGACCAGCTTCTTTTAGGGCCCTATAGAGTGCCTGCAAATCCAAAATCAGCCATTCTTTGAATATCCCTTCAAAGCAGAATCAGACTTACACTTACTGTCAGTCCCAATAACCTTTCCCCAAGGTGGATTTAAATCCTGTAACACTTCAGTTTCTAGTGCCCAGGAGCCTGAATCTTGCAAGAGTCCAAACCTTCCCATACTGATGCTGCCAATGTTGCTGCCCTAGTCTTGAAAGAATGGGTACCAAAGTTAGCTGGGTTGAGACTGCAGTAGGCCAAAGCTTTTTTCAATACTGCCACACACTGTTATCATCCCATTGTATAAACAGCAGGCCTGGTTCCATATTCCATATACCTTGGGCAGCTCTGACTGCCCTTATGAGGCACATGGGTTCATCAGCACATTCCCATAAGACCACCAAGAACCTTTTCCTAAGTTGGTCTGTTTTAGAGTACCTTAAGTGCAGTACCATTGCACCAGGTGGCAACTGTACTTCTGATCATTCAAATGCCTGCCTGGACCTGACCGTGGCTGCCTGAGGCACCAGCTCACTTATCCTGAAAGGGTCAAAGACGGCCTCAATGAATGGCCTCCATCTCTCCATCCTGGGTAGAGCATTTAAAAATCCCATAAGGATGTCTACCGTCCTCACTCCTATGCCTATTGCCTCTGGACCATCCCTACCAGAGCTAACCCACAGCTCACCCAAACTGCCACATATCTTACCATCTGATACTTAAGAATGGCCTACATGAACTCAGTAAGGCAGGATTTATAGGCCTTGAATATCCTTGGGATTACCACATTCTCAACTAGTCCTATGGCTGTCCGAAGCTGAGGTTCCGCAATTGAGATGGTTGGGAATCAACTGTGAATCTTTGCTGGTGACTGGGGTGAGCTCCTGAAATCTGTTCTCTGCCAAGCCACGAGGTGAATGGTTGCAGCTGAAGTTCTGGTTCCTGTCTGCTGAGATCTCCCTGTTCTAATCTGCTCCTCAATCTGGGATTGAGAAGGGGAGTTCTCTCTCTCTTCCAGCTCCCCTCCTCAGTATCATTGCTTTGCCAGCGGTCCTCATCCACTCCAAAGTCCTTTGGAAACTGAATATCCCACAATTCCCTGGCAAATCTGCTCAAAGGAAACCTTGCCTATCTCAGAGGCCACTACTCAGTGTCTCCATGAAGGCTGGACAAAACTGGGAGGAAAGATCAAACCAGTATCTTAGATGCCTATATACAAATGCGAGAAGTATGGGGAATAAGCAGGAAGAACTGGAAGTGCTAATAAATAAATACAACTATGACATTGTTGGCATCACTGAAACTTGGTGGTATAATACACATGATTGGAATGTTGGTGTGGATGGGTACAGCTTGCTCAAGAAGGATAGACAGGGGAAAAAGGGAGGAGGTGTTGCCTTATATATTAAAAATGTACACACTTGGACTGAGGTAGAGATGGACATAGGAGACGGAAGTGTTGAGAGTCTCTGGGTTAGGCTAAAAGGGGCAAAAAACAAGGGAGATGTCATGCTAGGAGTCTACTACAGGCCACCTAACCAGGTGGAAGAGGTGGATGAGGCTTTTTTCAAGCAACTAACAAAATCATCCAAAGCCCAAGATTTGGTGGTGATGGGGGACTTCAACTATCGGGATATATGTAGGGAAAATAACCCAGCGGGGCACAGACTATCCAACAAATTCTTGGACTGCATTGGAGACAACTTTTTATTTCAGAAGGTTGAAAAAGCTACTAGGGGGGAAGCTGTTCTAGACTTGATTTTAACAAATAGGGAGGAACTCGTTGAGAATGTGAAAGTAGAAGGCAGCCTGGGTGAAAGTGATCATGAAATCATAGAGTTTGCAATTCTAAGGAAGGGTAGAAGGGAGAACAGCAAAATAGAGACAATGGATTTCAGGAAGGCAGATTTTGGGAAGCTCAGAGAGCTGATAGGTAAGGTCCCATGGGAATCAAGACTGAGGGGAAAAACAACTGAGGAGAGTTGGCAGTTTTTCAAAGGGACACTATTAAGGGCCCAAAAGCAAGCTATTCCGCTGGTTAGGAAAGATAGAAAATGTGGCAAAAGACCACCTTGGCTTAACCACTAGATCTTGCACGATCTAAAAAATAAAAAGGAGTCATATAAAAAAATGGAAACTAGGACAGATTACAAAGGATGAATATAGGCAAACAACACAGGAATGCAGGGGCAAGATTAGAAAGGCAAAGGCACAAAATGAGCTCAAACTAGCTACGGGAATAAAAGGAAACAAGAAGACTTTTTATCAATACATTAGAAGCAAGAGGAAGACCAAAGACAGGGTAGGCCCACTGCTTAGTGAAGAGGGTGAAACAGTAACAGGAAACTTGGAAATGGCAGAGATGCTTAATGACTTCTTTGTTTCGGTCTTCACCGAGAAGTCTGAAGGAATGCCTAACATAGTGAATACTAATGGGAAGGGGGTAGGTTTAGCGGATAAAATAAAAAAAGAACAAGTTAAAAATCACTTAGAAAAGTTAGATGCCTGCAAGTCACCCGGGCCTGATGAAATGCATCCTAGAATACTCAAGGAGCTAATAGAGGAGGTATCTGAGCCTCTAGCTATTATCTTTGGAAAGTCATGGGAGACGGGAGAGATTCCAGAAGACTGGAAAAGGGCAAATATAGTGCCCATCTATAAAAAGGGAAATAAAAACAACCCAGGTAACTACAGACCAGTTAGTTTAACTTCTGTGCCAGGGAAGATAATGGAGCAAGTAATTAAGGAAATCATCTGCAAACATTTGGAAGGTGGTAAGGTGATAGGGAACAGCCAGCATGGATTTGTGAAGAACAAATCATGTCAAACCAATCTGATAGCTTTCTTTGATAGGATAACGAGCCTTGTGGATAAGGGTGAAGCGGTGGATGTGGTATACCTAGACTTTAGTAAGGCATTTGATACGGTCTCGCATGATATTCTTATCGATAAACTAGGCAAATACAAATTAGATGGGGCTACTATAAGGTGGGTGCATAACTGGCTGGATAACCGTACTCAGAGAGTTGTTATTAATGGTTCCCAATCCTGCTGGAAAGGCGTAACGAGTGGGGTACCGCAGGGGTCCGTTTTGGGACCGGCTCTGTTCAATATCTTCATCAACGACTTAGATATTGGCATAGAAAGTACGCTTATTAAGTTTGCGGATGATACCAAACTGGGAGGGATTGCAACTACTTTGGAGGACAGGGTCATAATTCAAAATGATCTGGACAAATTGGAGAAATGGTCTGAGTTAAACAGGATGAAGTTTAACAAAGACAAATGCAAAGTGCTCCACTTAGGAAGGAAAAATCAATTTCACACATACAGAATGGGAAAAGACTGTCTAGGAAGGAGTACGGCAGAAAGGGATCTAGGGGTTATAGTGGACCACAAGCTAAATATGAGTCAACAGTGTGATGCTGTTGCAAAAAAAGCAAACATGATTCTGGGATGCATTAACAGGTGTGTTGTGAGCAAGACACGAGAAGTCATTCTTCCGCTCTACTCTGCTCTGGTTAGGCCTCAGCTGGAGTATTGTGTCCAGTTCTGGGCGCCGCATTTTAAAAAAGATGTGGAGAAATTGGAAAGGGTCCAAAGAAGAGCAACAAGAATGATTAAAGGTCTTGAGAACATGACCTATGAAGGAAGGCTGAAAGAACTGGGTTTGTTTAGTTTGGAAAAGAGAAGACTGAGAGGGGACATGATAGCAGTTTTCAGGTATCTAAAAGGGTGTCATAAGGAGGAGGGAGAGAACTTGTTCACCTTAGCCTCTAAGGATAGAACCAGAAACAATGGGTTTAAACTGCAGCAAGGGAGGTCTAGGTTGGACATTAGGAAAAAGTTCCTAACTGTCAGGGTGGTTAAACACTGGAACAAATTGCCTAGGGAGGTTGTGAAATCTCCGTCTCTGGAGATATTTAAGAGTAGGTTAGATAAATGTCTATCAGGGATGGTCTAGACAGTATTTGGTCCTGCCATGCGGGCACGGGACTGGACTCGATGACCTCTCGAGGTCCCTTCCAGTCCTAGAATCTATGAGAATCTATGGACTGGGGCCTTCCAGGGCATGAGAGGGGTTGGCCCCTGGCTATTCCTGTGCATCTCCTTTCACCAGCAGAACCAATCACTGCTGTGGTGGCAGAGAAGGAGGAAGCTGCCCCAACCTCTGCCACGATGGAGGGAACCAGGACCTGATGATGTCCCTGAAATGACTCTATCAGCAGATGGGCCCTGACACCCTCCCCCATGAGACATGACACGCTTGTGGCAGCCCTATACATCCCTCACCCCCATCTCCTGCAAGCAGGGGGAAAGGAAGGGCTGCTATACATCACTCAGTCTCCACAGCTTCCCCTGGTTGAGAGTTTTGTGGATAGCATACCACACCAACTTCTCTGCCCCCACCCACAGTAAGGCTCCGGCTCCTCGAGCAGGTGGTAATGGTAACTGCTTTTAGCATTTCCACTGCAATTTTATCTCCTGCCTCTTTGTTTTTCAGCTTCTCGATTGCAGCCTGTACTTCTGATATCTCTATTGGCCAATGTTAATATCAAGTTGATCAGATTCACATGTTTCATTGAACTCTGATACTGAGGTAGGCTGGGCCTATTGAAGACTCCTTTGAAATTCTCTGCTCATTTGTTATTCTGTTCTACCTCACTTCTAAGGATTTTTCCATCTTTGCTTTTTATTGGTCCATTTCCTGATTTGAAGTTTCCACACAGAGTTTTTCACTTGGTGAATAACTCTTGCTTTCCTATCATAGCAGCAGCTTCAGCTGCTGGGTTTTCAGTATATCTCAGTTTATCTTTCCTTGTACTGCTTTTCATTGTTTTGTCTGCTTTCTTGTATTCCTTTACTATTTCCAATATTTCATTGGTCTTAGCATTCAGGAGTTTTCCTTTCAGTCCTTTCTTTTCCTCAGTAAGATGCCACATCTTTTGTCCTATCCAATTTTTGCTCTGTCTATGCTGATAACTAATTGCAACTGCTGCAGCTTGAGTCACATTGTCTCTGAGCACTGCCCATTTTTCTTCAGGTCCAGTCAGTGCCTTACCTTCCTCTGCCTCTGGCAGTCTTCAAATCTGTTTTTTGGTTCAAGCTGGAATTTCTCACAGTACTATTTTGTTCTCTGTTCTGTTGATTTTTCTTTGCTGCTTTCTGTTTAAAGTTGATTGTTCTCAGTTTTAATTTCAATTTGGCAATGCAAAGATTGTGGTTGCTGCTGACATCTGCTGCTCGATATACCCTGGTGTCTTGGACAGATGATCAGTATCTGAAGCAGATGTGATCGATCTGGTTTTTTGTTTCGCCATCTGGTGAATTCTGTATTTCTTTATGTCAGAAGGAACAGAGTGCTTTCAAGAACTAGGTCAGACACCATCCACTATTCAATGATTCTCTCACTATTTTGGTTAATGATTCCCAACCCATGATTCCCATTGCTCTTTTCATTCTTTCATTAATCTGCCATCAGAAGGAGTAACTAGTCACTAGTATTAAAGCTAAAAATAAAATGATTTAAAGAAATGCCTAAGAAAAGTAGATGGTTTTCCCCCCATGAACCTCAGCATACACACTTCAACCTTGTTAGTTTTTATCATCATAAACCTTGGCAAAAACTACAGGTTTATTTTTAAAAAGGAAAGGAAAAAAAGCCCCACAGTTTTAAACCACTCTATATTTGGGATGTCTTTTAAGAAATGGTTGCAAGCGTTTTAAAAATGAAAGGTATAACATTCTTAGGTAATATTTTAATATACTCTTACAATTGATGCTGAGTTCCCGAAGCACATTAGTGCTAAATGAGTTCATCATAATTACTATTACCATAAATACCAAAGGAATTAATAATGATTAGGACAATATTTTAAAGTGTTGAACATCACATTATCTGAATTGTTTGTAAATTCCCTTTATTAAACTGACAATTATTGCACAGTCTCTTGCAGGGTAAAATTCACATCTGTAGAGGACTAATGCAAGGCTATGCATTGTATGAAGTCCCACTTAAGATGTCAAAAATAGGGCTATAGGGAGCTTTATATGGTGCAATGGCCTTGGGCTTGTCCTCCAAAAAGGGGTGAATTTTACCCTTAGGCCTGAATTCTATAAGTAGCTCAGAGAAAATACATTTCTAAGTAACACAGGAAAACCTCCTTTTTTTCCAATTTCCCAATAATTAGAAATTCAGACAGTTATGTGACCTGAAAGGGATGCTCAAGCTCAAGAATGCCTGAGTGAATTGCAAGTAAAGCTGCTTACTTCATCAGTAATTAACACACACAGACACACACACACAAAAAGGCAAAATGATACAGGGGAGACCTTTAAGCTGAAACCCCTTTGGAATATATGAGAGTTCATAGGAAATCAGGTGATTCCACACTACAATGTATTATTCTCTGCATCTTCTTTCAGGGGACATCTTACTGTTCAGTCAGTAGGGATTTTGCTCTAGGAATTATTTTGGGGAAGTTCTGTGGCCTATGCTATACAGGAGGTCAGAATAGATGATTATAGTGGTCCCTTCTGACTTTGGAGTCTGTGAACAAATGTACAAAACAGTTGAACTATTCTTCAGGTTCTTTAGCATGTAAGTTATTCCAATTTATACTCTCTTACAATTACCTTTTCAATGTGGACATTCATTGTTAGCAAAGATAAGACCTTTACACTAGAGGGCATAAGTGAGACTTAGGTGGTACATAGATCTTGTGCCTGGCTCTGTATCACCGTGAATTCCCTCCTGAGAGCATAACATCATCACATACATAAAGCACCAATGATTTATTAACACTGTTTCTATCAGACAGCCCAAATGGTGTTCTACTTCTTTGTTGATTGGGATTCAGATGTTGAATACCTCAAAATGTCACTGTGTAGGCATGGAGCTTTCCTTCAGCCCATTACAGAGATAGGTAAAATATAATCCAACTTTGAGCTTCGTCTCCTGACTTCTTCCCTTCCCAATCCCTTTCTTAAACGCTCCCACACCACTGTGCCATTCTGAATTGGGGCCTGAATTCTCTCAATATTGGACAGTAAATGAAGGATGGTTTTAAATGACAGAATGTGCTTGGGATGTGTAACAAGGTGGGCTACTCCTTTAAGATCCCTGTAGCCAATCAGCCAGCCACTCCTGTTGGATTATGAGATGCAATTTGGGGGTGGGAGAGTGTGACACTGCACCCCATAGTCTTCATAAAGATATTATGATCTGATTATGGCATAACTATTGTGACGGGTTGGATCACAGAAACCCGCTTGGGAACTGCCAACTGATGTGCCAAGACTACTTCTGCCCCTGCTTTCCTGCCCTGGCAGCTTAAGACTCCAGCACCCTGTCTTGTTGAGCCAGACACACCAGTCTGCTCCAACACAGACCCAGGATCTGAACCATGTGCCCCAAAGCTGCAGACTTAACTGAAAGCAGTTTACAGAAGTGTTCTTGTCTTTAACACTCAGATGCTCGACTCCCAGTGGGGTCCAATCCATAAATAAATCAGTTTTACCCTGTATAAAGCTTATACAGGGTAAATGCATAAATTGTTCACCTTCCATAACACTGATAGAGACATATGCACAGCTGTTCTCCCCCCCCACACACACACACACATACTCTGGGTTAATTAATAAGTAAAAAGTGATGTTATTAAATACAGAAAGTAGGATCTAAGTGGTTCCAAGTAGTAACAACGGAACAAAGTGAATTACCAAGTAAAATAAAATAGAACACACAAGTCTATGTCTAAGAAAACTGAATGCAGATATAACATCATCAGTTCCACTAAGCTTCCTTTTAAAGACTAGTCTCCTTCAAGTCTGGGTCCAGCAATCACTCACACTCCCTGTAGTTACTGTCCTTTGTTCCAATCTCTTTCAGGTATCCTCGGGGGTGGAGAGGCTATCTCTTTAGCTAGCTGAAGACAAAATGGAGGGGTCTCCCAGGGGTTTAAATAGACTTTCTCTTGTGGGTGGAGACCCCCTCCTCCCACTTATGCAAAGTCCAGCTCCAAGATGGAGTTTTGGAGTCACATGGGCAAGCCACATGTCCATGCATAACTCAGTTTTTACCAGCCAAGCCACATTCCAGTGAAAGCTCAGATGTGGATTGGCATCTTCAAGTCCATTGTTGGCTTAAGTGGTTTTTGACTGGACACTTAATTTGCACTTGTCTCAAGAAGCTGATCAAATGCTCTACTAGGCTAGTTAAAATCAAGCAAGTATACAGACAATATTCCTAACTTCAAGTACAAAAATGATACATGCATACAAATAGAATTAATAGATTCAGTAGATCATAACCTTTACAGAGATATGTTACATGGTATATGTAGCATAAAACATATTCTAGTTATGTCATATATACATTCATAAACATATTCCATAAAGCCTTATGGGGGGCACCATCACAACTATTATGTATTTTGTGCAAGATAGGTCATGTAAGGTATCATTGAAAAATATATGATTATGTTTATCCTACTTGTATGCATGTATCATTTTTATATCTGAAATTAGGAATATTGTCTATTTATGTATTACAAATGTGTTTACACATGGGAAATGCCCACTATGCAGAATGCATTCAGTCTAGATGGCTGGCTGGGAAGGGCCCATTCAAGTTAATGAACCATTAGGGAGAACAACAGGCCTTAGAAGCAGCTTATCTCCCACCAGGGAGCCTTCCTGAAGATGCTACAAACAGCCTCTGACTCATGGCTGCTGAAACACTACAGGGACATGTGATAGGGTCACCTGGTGGTGGACTCCATCTTGGAATACCAGTGTTTTTCCATTGACTGGCATAGGAGCCAAGCTTTGAGACAAAGGGTTCCCGCCATATGCAAAAGCAGGGGAGTGATATCATTGTGGTTCTTCACCGACTCCCCGCCCAAAGAGACTCCTGGAAACACCTGAGGAACAAAGACTCACCTGGGGGAAATGCTGGATCCAGGCTAAAGGGATTTTTAGCCTGTGAATGAATTACTTTGGGATTCCAAGCTGTAAGTTAGTGCAGCTTGCCCCTTAAGACCCTGCAGCCTGCTTCCATCATCATTTAGAGTGAGAATTTGCTATTCATATCCGGTCTATGTAGTATATTAAGATTGGTTTGCATGTTTTGTTTATTTGCTAGGTAATCTGCTTTGATCTGTTTGCTATCCCTCATAATCACTTAAAATCTATCTTTTGTTGTTAATAAACTTTGTTTTGCTTTGTCTAAAACCAGTGTGTGTGGAAATCATAACTTGGGGCAAAAAGCTGTTGTATATTTCCTCTCCACATTGAGGGAGGGGGAGAATTTCATGAGTTTACGCTGTACAGTTTTCTGTAAAAAATGATATAATTTTGGGTTTACCCTCCAGAGGTGGGGATGGTGTCTTAGGAACTGGGAGGTGCCCTAGATGTGCCGTCCCAGGCAGGGGCTGGTCAGGGCTGGTGCTTCCATTTAGGCGACCTAGGCGGTTGCCTAGGATGCAAGGATTTGGGGGGGGCAGCATTTTGCCGCTATTGGCGGCAATTCGGCGGTGGGGGGTCCTTCCGCACTCCGGGTCTTCAGCGGCAATTCTGTGGCGGGTACTTCACTCGCTCCGGGACCCACCGCCGAAGTGTCCCAAAGACCGGGAGCGCGGAAGGACCCCCCCGCCGCAGAATTGCCGATGACAATCGGGAGCATGAAAGGACCCTCGCCTAGGGCGCCAAAAACCCTGGCGCCGCTCCTGGGGCTAGTTAAAGAATCTGTGTGAATGTAACTGCAGTTGAGTGTGTCCCTACCTAAATATGTGCTGGTAAGAGTGCAGGATGGAGCCTGGGGGAGGGTTTGGCAGGCTGGTCACAGCAGTACAGTGTAAAGGGAGCCCAGGCTGGTGGGTCATGGGGGAGTCAGTGGTACCCCAGTTCCAGTTGGCACCTGGGGGCAACCCATCACAGGGGGATTAATGTGGTCCCTACAAAAGGAGCTCAGTTGGAGTGAGGAGCTCTGCATAGGAAGCTGGTTGCTGTAACTGGCCCTGGTGAAGCAAGAGGCACAGAGTGGAAGGCCTCTGAGCCCCCACAACCTGTGTTGGTCAGGGGAATAGCTTTGTTTTGTGTTATTTGGGGAGTTTTATTTGAATTAATAAACTGTGCCCTCAGGGAAAGACCTGAAAGAGACTTGGCAAAGGTGTTAGTCCTTCATGGGCTGGAGAAAGAGGCCAACAGTCGTACAGGGTAAAATATCTTATTGGATCCTGCAGTAGTTAGTGTGTTTTTCTCTTTAATTTAACATCTTCAGAAATTACCTAGAAGAAAAAAATAAGTCACTAGTTAAATTTGGGGCAAACCTGAGTCTCACTGAAATCCATGGGAATTTTCCCATGAGACTTAGTTGCTCTTTTTTTATTGATAACATTAGAGGGCCAGTTCCTGCAGTTTTCACTTGTGGTTCAGTACAGCAATTCTTCTGCACCTCCGCTGCAGTTGCACACAGATGGCTTGCAAGACTGGGGCTAGGTACACAAAGGCACTTAGGCAACTAAAATGTCTGTTAGGCACCAACCCAACATTCAGGGGCCAAAGAGATGCCCAAAATCTTTTCTCGGCTGCTGCCTGACTCTGTAGGTGACTAAAAGTGCCGAGGTTTGCACTTTCAAAGGCCCCAGGCACTTATATTTCTGTCTGTGGTTATGTGCAAAACAGCTAAAGCCTGTCACTGCCGAGCAGCTTGGCACCCTAACTCACACCTAAACTCTCTCTTTCTCTCTATCTCTATCTCCTCTCCTTTTTCACGAGAAAGGGCTGACTGGATTAGGCACCTAACTCCAGGAGAGGGTTAACAGCTCTGAATCCAGAATGGAGAGGGACCCTACTCTTCTTAGCATTTTCTACTGGCTAATTTAGATAGTTCCCCACAAAGCTTGCTGGCTTTTGTGAGTTCCTTTCTTAGGCACCAAGCTCTCCTCATGCATTGTACAGGGAACCTCGGTAGCTAATTCAGGGCAGAGGATTTCACACATGATGGCGGGGCACCCAAATGTTAGACACTGCAATGCCTACGTCCCTTTGTGGCTCTAGCCCTACTTAGACAAAACACACACTGAATTTGAGACCTGCAAGCTCTGTCCCTATGATTCTAAAATAAAACAAATATAGAAGATAGTGCAACTAAATTACAAAAATATCTCCCTAGATAATAGTATACTCCTTAGTATAATATGGAGATAATGCTTCCTTATCTAGTGAGATTTCATATCTAATGAAAATTGGGCTCTTGAAGGTTCTTGTAAAACTTGAACTGTTATTTGCAATCCATTTGCACCAATTACAAAGAGCATTTAAAAGAAAATAATGTAACATGATTTAGTAAGAAAGTTCTTAAAGAGGGATAGAAAGAACAAATCTATTATACAACTAAAAAAGGATAATAATAGACATAGTTGGGACAAACTTAGATCAGAAATGAAGAAGTCTTCTTTTCTTTTAAAATCAGCCAAACTTTTTTTAAAGCCAAATTAGATGTTCAAATTCCGCTGGAAGCTTGAGAACCATGTCAATTTCCTTTATCATTTGATAGAGAAAACCCGTGGCTGGCTCGGGTCAGCTGACTCAGGCTCATGAGAGTTGGGCTGCAGGGCTAAAAACTGCAGTGTAGACGTTTGGACTTGGGTTGGAGCCCAGGCTTTGGGACCCTTGTGGTTCTCAAAGCCTGGGCTCCATCCCGAGCCTGAATTGCAATTTTGAGCCTTGCAGCCTGAGCACCATGAGCCCAAGTCAGCTATCCCAGGTTCTGAGACTCGGTTCTGTGGGGTTTTTTTCATCCTAGTGTAGACCTACCCTGATTGTCTTCTCTATCAAATGGTTCTCAAGTTTCCAACAGAATTTTGAACATCTTATTTGGTTTTAAAAAAGTCTTTGCTGATTTAAAAATAAAATTAAAAATAAAAGTTAACGTTGAAACAACATGTTTAAATTAACCTGATTCAAAATGTTTCTGTATTTTTGATTTTCAAAAATTTGGGATTTTGACTTTTTTTTTTAATCCCAATTTGAGATTAGAATTTTTTTCAAAATCTCAAAACTTCTCTCAGGATGGAAAATCAGTTTCCTGCCCAGCTCTGGCATAGCAATGTCTTCAGATAGTCAGTCTTGGTTTAGGGAGGAATATAACTGATCTATTTAAATCGGAAGGTTAGCCTCAGAGAGAAGTCAAGACTTTATATATATTTTTTAATATTTCATCAATCATGGAAAGTTACAAAACCACAGGCTGCAGTGTTTAGTTCTTTTGCATTCTCAGATTTTATCTGTGGAATCAGTATACTTGAAAGAACTCATGTAAAATTTTCAAAAATGCTTGAGTTAAGAGCTGAAGTCTCATTTTCAAAAGTGACATAGGTGCTTAGTTCCCACTGATTTTCAATGAGACTCTTAAATGCTTAAGTAAGTTTAAAAAAATAAGGCTTGGGATACTAACTTGCTTTGAAAATTTTACCCTTGACATAATGATTGACAAGTGGATGAAATTTGTCCCATGCAAGGGGGCACCATGAGGCCTAAATGCCACGTTAGGTCTCAAAATAGAATGTTAGTAAAACTTTGTGCTGTCCATCTGTAGAGGATAGAAATTAATAGACCACAATAGATGGCCAATATTCTGGATTGTTGTAGGTTTTTAGAGTATAAAAATGAATAAAATTGCTTGCCCAATATCAGGTTGCTGAGATGTCCACATTTGTCAGAGTGCACTTCTATGCTTCCTGGTTTCTACTTTTCTTCTAGAGTCAGTATCAGAATCTAGCTCAACATAACTATATTTATCCTTAATATTGTAGTTCTTTATTGAGGAAATCTTTAAAAACTGTTTATATTTGGAGCTGGGCAATGCTACAAAAAATTCCTTGAATACTGATTTGTACTTTAATTAATTTTCTTCACCATTTGCAGCCCTGTTTGTTAATTGATTTGTTAATATTCTAACGTATTATAATATATGCATTCTAATTCCTGGTATTCCTAGAAGCAGCATCTTAAAGTGACATTTTGCTAAATATTGGCAGAGAGCAAATTTTGAATTAGCACTTGTAAGTAGAACTGGTCTATTACTATCTATTAAATACATTGTAGCAATGCATATTGCTGATATTTATGTAAAATTTGATTGACAGATTTTTAGGCAGGGTCTACAGGGTCTACAGCTGTTCAAATACTTTAGGGTTATGGGTGTGGGTTTTTTAAAATTATTATTTGACCAGCACTAATTGCAGGTATTTTCACTGAAAACTTGATTCAAAAGTTATACTTATACAGTCAAGGAACAAAAATGTGCTATATCACCTCTATGCCCAGCAAAATAATCTTGAATTTTGACTGCTCTCACGTAATAAGGAGTCGAATTATTTGACAATAAATACATTTAAAAATTACTATTTCATGAAAAAGATTGTCACTAGGAAAAAAAGTTTACTTCATTCTATTAATTTCTTGTTATGAGAGATCCATCTAGCATGAGATTTTCAAAAACACTCAGCACTAGCTCTGCGCCCATTGAAGTCAATGGGAGTTTTGCCACTGACTTCAGTGTGAAGTGAGTTAGATTTTTCAGAAGCAGTCAACATTACCCTATCTTAATTCAGTATTTTTATGGTTCAGGGATCATTCTCTTTTTCCACTTAAAAGGAAACATGGACTTCTCACAGACAAGTCGATAAAGTAGATTTCAGAAAAAAGTCATCTTAAACATTTGTGTATCCACCTGACTTCTTTTTTAAAGGTGTAGTCCACTTAATAAATAAAATTCCCCATAATTTGTTTGTTTCCCAGTGCGTATTTCCTATGTACGTGCCTGTCTTCTTTCATTTTGTAAACAAGGAAAGGAGACGCAACAGAAGGATATTGGGG
The DNA here is from genome assembly GCF_013100865.1 of Trachemys scripta elegans. Lineage (NCBI taxonomy): Eukaryota > Metazoa > Chordata > Testudines > Emydidae > Trachemys > Trachemys scripta. The sequence goes on from NC_048302.1 coordinate 74,632,864, forward strand.
AAACAAACAAGAAAAAGCACAACAATCCAAAAACTTGTAAAGCTCATTTAAAAACTGTCAAAGCTCAAAAGCTCTCAGGAGGCTTTGGAGCAGCGAGGACTCTAAATATTACATTTTTTAAAAAGTTTTGCTTTTAAAGAAGATGGTATGGTTTGAGTCCTATATGTCATGTGGATTGATTTTATATCTCTGTCTTATGTATTAAGCAATGGAGTTATTAGAGAACTTCCCTTCAGGGCTGAGTGCTATTTATTTTTTTGTAATGGAAAGTATATTTGTGTGTTTTGAAGAAGAACATTCATCATTTCTACCTGCATATAAACAACATGAGGTCTTTGAACTTGATATACAGAAATATTCTCAGACAGGTGGTGTTTTTCTGTGTCTACAAGTATAATTGACCTGAACATTTAGTGAAAGGCTTGACAAGACGCTTTGTGCTAATTTAATAAAAGGAAATGTGAATTTCTCAGAATATGGAGTTGTTTGGAGGTCATGGGTGAGATAGGTATTATTTCTTAATTGTGACCTACTTTTGAGATTAGCCAGAGCTGCCTTCTTCTTTTTCATCATCTTTGGGAGTACTGGCCTCTTTCAAGAAAAGGAACTATAAGAATGACTGAAAATTGCACACTGGTGATAGGCTGACAGTGAGATTTGAGCTAATTGGCAGAACAGGGGCAATAAAAAGAATAGAAAAGAAGGAAGAAAGATTAAAAGGGTCCCAATTTGGGATTTTTTCTGAAATTCCCTGTCTCACAATAAATTGAGGATAGAAGTATAAAGCTATGCTCTCTTCCCATGCTGACTGTGGGAGCTGTAAGATATTGTCACAGTTTATGGTACTTTGAGAGGTGGTGTAAAATTATACTTGGATTAGTTTCATTAACCCAATAGTTCTTAATAAGTCATTAAGAATTAGGTGTATAACATACAGCTATGTTTTGTAAGTGGACATAATTGCATTAATTAGATGTATTAAGAATGCTAACATGAGATATCATTAACTAATAGCCCCAGTCAGGATATTTATGACTAATTATGGTTATTAGAAAATGGCCTTAATCCTCAAGCACAATGTAAGTGTTACAGAAGGCTAAGAAGCATATGACAAATTGATAATCAAAAAGATAATATGCATTTGCGTTCTTTCTGCAGCCATTGGTAGCTAACACAGCAAGAAGAAACTAGACTGCTCCTGTCCCACCCCAATGAGAGGAAGAAAGCTTAAATTTGTACAAGTGTCTAGCGATTTTGGGTGATCAACTTGAGACACCTGAAATGGGCCTGATTTTTGAAGGGTGGGTGCTGATGGCCAGATGTATAAAGAAATGTACGTACCTAAGGATTCAGATTTGGAGATTATCAAAAATGCATAAGCATTAACTCCCATAAATTTCAGTTAATGGGAGTTAGGCACAAAGGTGCTTTTGAAAATCCCATTAAGCATCTAGCTGAATCTTTAGATGCCTAAATATCTTTACAGTCTGTCCCTCAGTGCTTTCTGGAAATTCAGATCCCTATGAAAACACTCAAAGTAGGTACCTATAAATAAAGGGCCTTAAAATATCTAATTACTATTTGAATATCAAAGGAAGAATAAATTCAGAGATGGGCACTAGAGAATTTTATCAATGGTAAAATGTTTTGCAGAGGAGAGTTACATATGTACTATATGGCAGGACAGAGCCATTTTTTTTTTTTTTTAAAAAGGGGGACATTCAATCTCTGCACCAAAACACTTGGTCCATCTGTATGCATGATGCATATTGGGAAGAAATGACATTACAATACTCAAATACCAACCCAGCGGATGATCCAAAAAAAAATATTTACTAGTACGGTAGATGTTACTTCACAAGTTACCTTTTAAGTGACAATTTTTTAGAGTGTGTTCATTTCAATTATGATAGTAAATAGTAATAGTGGTAATAGTAAATCAGACTATCAGCACTAGATCTTGCATATGTGCATTAAATCCATCTTTATGGTATTAAAGAACAATGTAGAATGTAATCAAATAAGTGAGAGAAGAGCCCAAGTAGGAGAAGTCAAAGAGAAACTTTCATGTAAGGAATATATTTTGAAGTGAGTAAGGTCTTGATCCAAACCTCATGGAAGTCAATATGAACATTCTAATTAAACATGCTAATAACGCAGTCATCTTGCTGTGACTGTAAACTCTGAATCTAATGTAAAATAAATCCCATATCTTACTCTAAACACTTTTGAAACAGGGTACAATGTTAAAAAGAGAGTCCAGGTATTGGGGTCTATATTGCAGATACCTGTTCAACTTGCATTCTTTTTACAGTCTTATTCAGAATATTTGGCTTCTGTGCTTGGTTGAGTTATTTAGCAGTAAATAATGTTTTTGGATGATTCTGCTGATGTCTCCCATAGAAAACTGTGCAAAGGCTGAAAACTCACAGTAGTAAATACCTCAACATCTGGCAAATCTTTAACTAATTAAGGAGGATCTCATAAGGCCTAATGAACACCCGTTGAATCAGATTTTTGGGAGCCAGCCAATTGTCCATCTGCCGACCAGACCGGGAGACTCGAGAAGTGTGCTGCTTGCCTGGAACTAGAATCCAGGATGTGACGGAGTGTTTGCCGAGACTGATCAAGCCCTCAGACCATTACCCCCTCCTACTTCTCCACATGAGCACCAACAGTACTGCCAAGAATGACCTTGAGTAGATCACTGCAGACTACGTGGCTCTGGGTAGAAGGATAAAGGAGTTTGAGGTATAAGTTGTGTTCTCGTCCATCCTCCTTGTTGAAGGAAAGGCCCAGGTAGGGATCGTCGAATTGTGGAGGTGAATGTGTAGTTACACAGTTGGTGTCAGAGAGAGGGCTTTGGATTCTTCGACCATGGGATGTTGTTCCAGGAAGAAGGATTGCTAGGAAGAGATGGGATCCACCTAACAAAGAGAGGGAAGAGTATCTTCTCAGGCAGGGTTGCTAACCTAGTGAGGAGGGCTTTAAACTAGGTTCGCCGGAGGATTGTGACCTAAGCCCAGAGGTAAGTGGGGGAGTGGGATACCGGAAGGAAAGACAAGGATGAGGGTACAAGATGGGAAGCCTCCTGATTCATACTGACAAAGTAGGGCAATCGGCTGGTTATCTAAGGTGCATGTACACCAAAGCAAGAAGCCTGGGAAACATCCAGGAAGAATTGGAAGTCCTGGCACAATAAAGGAACTATAACGTGATTGGAATAACAGAAACTTGGTGGGGCAGTTCTGATACCAGACACCTCTGTGTTCTTGGGGAACCAGGGTGCAGTATCCAGCCTGACTCATGAAAGACACCCCCTCCCCCCGACTCTGCTTAAACCAAAACCCATCAGAGGAAAAAAAACTTGAAGAGAGTAGTGAAGGGCATTGGGAGACACACCTAGACTCCTCCTGACAAGAATGACAAGATTAAGACATCTCCATTAGCATACAGAATAGAGAGCAGAGACAACTCCCCATGCCTCATCTGCATGAAAGATGGGGCAGGAAGACATCTCAATTTACATACAGAATGGAGAGCAGAGAACCACACTGAATTCTGGGACCAGAAAAAGCAGGGAAGCACTGCATCCTGGGAATCTCTGCTCCAGATGCAAATGAACCTATGTTTGCACACACCCAGCTCAGCAATTATCAGACCAATTCTAGTAATGAATCCTTAATTGATATCCAAATACTGAAGCAGCCTAGTTGCATTGTGAGCTCCCTGGAAGAAAACACTACCCATAGCCAAGAGTGATCAGCTCTTATTGTCTGGTCTAAAGAAAACCCTTGTCATCAGCTTAACTATAAACAAATCTATTGTTCTCCCTTGAACAATTGTATTTTCTCTACAAAAATCCCTACTTACCCTCTAGTCAGGGTTCTGATGCTTAGATCCAAACTGTGCATCAGTTCCATTGGAACTCCGTCTTCTCCTGACTGATCGTGCTGGGGACTCTGCCTGTCTCCAGCACTTAGGACCCTCCACTACCACCATCACCTGGGAACCCCAACCAGTTCAAGCCTCATGGAGTGGGTGAGATCCCCCCTCTTTCTCTCTCTGTTTTCCTTTCTACCTTAGGTATTAACCTTTAATAATGAATGTTATGTTGGTTTAGCCCTCCTTGTGTAGTTATCACTATTATTCAATACATAACTTTTATGGTTAAGTTGGTTGCTTCTCTCTCTCTTGCTGAACTTTACTCTTCTGTGTTTTTAGCTTCCCCCATTCACTCTACAGCAACGCTTTTTTTACCTAAGCTAAAGATCCCTGCAGCACCCAAAATACTGTGGGGTTTGCTCATCAAGTAGGTTACTGCCAGTACAATTGTGATGTGAGAGTGGGGATAGGGACGTGCTGAATCTGGGACGCATAAGGGTAACAGCTTGAAAGTGCTGCTTGACCCAGTCCATGGAGCCCAGGGGCATATAAGGAGAGGCAGCTTCAAAGTGCTGCTTCATCCAGCCCAGTGAGTCCAGAGACATATAAAGGATCAGCTTGACAGTGCTGATTGACCCGGTCCGCTCAGACATGCTCTGTTAATGTATGTGTGTGTGTGTGTGTGTTCATCCGGTTTTGGGGCTGAAGAAACCCAGCCCTAGGGAACCTAGGTCCTGCAGGGTAGCTTCACTGGGAGGGGACTTGCAGCAGGGAGAAGTAGAGCTCCATATGAAAACACAAGTGACACAAACAGTACATTGATAGAATTACAGAATCCCCTTCCCCAGAAGAGTAACCCGAATAAATGAGCATACCCCAAAGTAATGGGCAAATCTGGTAACAGTTCACATGACTGGAGCACTGTCATGGATGGGTATAAACTGTTTAGGAAGCACAGGTATGGGAGGAAAGGTGGAGGAGTTGCATTGTATGTAAGGCCTTGTCTACACTACGAGAGTAGTTCGATTTTACTTAAATCGAATATTTGGAATCGATATTGCAAAGTCGAACGTGTGTGTCCACACTAAGGACAGTAATTCGACTTTGTGAGTCCACACTAACGGGGAAAGCGTCGACATTGGAAGCGGTGCACTGTGGGCAGCTATCCCACAGTTCCCGCAGTCCCCGCTGCCCATTGGAATTCTGGGTCGAGCCACCAATGCCTTCTGGGTAAAAAAATGTGTCGAGGGTGCTTTTGGGTAACTGTCGTCATCCATCCATCACTCACTCCCGCCCTCCCTCCCTCCCTGAAAGCGCCGGCGGGAAATCATTTCGCGCACTTTTCAAGTCATTGACAGCGCGGACGCCACAGCACTGTGAGCATGGAGCCCGCTGCAACCATCGCTGCAGTTGTGGCCGCTCTCAACGCCTCGCAGCTTATCATACAGGTTGCCCTGAGGCAGATGCAGAAAAGTCAGGCGAGGAGGCTACGTCAACGCGGTGATGGCCTGAAGTGTGAGAGTAGCACAGACCTCTCAGAAAGCAGGGGACCCAGCGCCGAGGACATCACGGTGGCAATGGGTCATGTTGATGCCGTGGAACGGCGATTCTGGGCACGGGAAACAAGCACTGAGTGGTGGGACCGCATAGTGCTGCAGGTCTGGGATGAATCACAGTGGCTGCGAAACTTCCGCATGCGGAAGGGAACTTTCCTTGAACTTTGTGAGTTGCTGTCCCCTGCCCTGAAGCGCAATGACACCCGGATGCGACCAGCCCTGACTGTCCAGAAGCGAGTGGCCATAGCCCTCTGGAAGCTTGCAACGCCTGACTGCTACCGGTCAGTCGCGAGCCAGTTTGGGGTGGGCAAATCTACCGTGGGGGTTGTTGTGATGCAAGTAGCCAAGGCAATCGTTGATGTACTGCTGCCAAAGGTAGTGACCCTGGGAAACTTGGAGGCGATCATAGATGGCTTCGCAGCGATGGGATTCCCAAACTGCGGTGGGGCCATAGATGGAACTCACATCCCTATCCTGGCACCGGACCACCAGGCCAGCCAGTACATTAACAGAAAGGGCTACTTTTCCATGGTGCTGCAAGCACTGGTGGACCACAGGGGACGTTTTACCAACATCTACGTGGGATGGCCGGGCAAGGTTCATGACGCTCGTGTTTTCAGGAACTCTGGTCTGTTTAGACGGCTGCAGCAAGGTATTTACTTCCCGGACCACAAAATAACTGTTGGGGATGTGGAGATGCCTATAGTCATCCTCGGGGACCCAGCCTACCCGCTAATGCCCTGGCTCATGAAGCCCTATACAGGTGCCCTGGACACTGAAAAAGAACTCTTCAACTACCGGCTGAGCAAGTGCAGAATGGTGGTGGAGTGTGCTTTTGGACGTCTCAAGGGGAGATGGAGAAGCTTGATGACTCGCTGTGATCTCAGCGAAACCAATATCCCCATTGTTATAGCAGCTTGCTGTGTGCTCCACAATCTCTGTGAGAGCAAGGGGGAGACCTTTATGGCGGGGTGGGAGGTTGAGGAAATTAGCCTGGCTGCTGATTACTCACAGCCAGACAGCCGGGCGATTAGAAGAGACCAGCGGGAAGCGCTGTGCATCCGGGAGGCTTTGAAAGCAAAGTTCCAGAGTGAGCAGGGTAACCTGTGACTTTCTAATTTTGTGTACAGAGAAGCCTTCACCCCACTTCCAACACACGTTTCAAAATAAAAATAGTTCTACTTTGTTAAAGCACACCGTTTTCTTTAATACTGTTTTCGCGGGAATTTTTTAAAACTGGGACGCAGACTGTGGTGCGGAGCGGGTGTAGTGTAGTCGCGCGAATGCAGCTTCTAAACTCAAGGACTGACAGGCTCCGCTGCGGTGGGATGGTTCTTTCAACGGAGCCTGTCACCCCTCCTGATAGGGACTGTGTGTATGGGGGGTCTATGTGACTTTGTGGCAGGGGGAGGACGGTTACAGATCCCCTGCTGTGTGGCTCTGTGATCCTGCCTAAGGACCGCCGCTTAAGATCTCTAACTGCCCTCCCCTGCCACAAAGTCACAGAGCAACCCACCCCCCACCACATAACATGAAAAGAACCTCCCAGACTAACCAGGGTAAGTAGTCACTGCATCACTGCACTATGTATGTGCCCTGCTGCTGTGCCTGCCCCCGACTATGTACCCTGCCAAAGGTGACTGTCCTGTCCAATTACCAACCCCCTTTCCCCCCCTCCTCCAAAAGAACATGATGGAAACAGTAGTTAACAGAAACATATTTTTTATTATCAACTACACATGGGACTGGGAAGTGAAACTTGGACGGGGGCTTGTGTCAGGCGGGAAGGAAAGAACTTGTCAAACTTTGGGGAATGAGAGCCTTCTGCTGCTCGAGCTCTCTGCAGGGGTGGAGTGAGAGTTAGCAGGGACTCTGCCGCCTCTCCTTCTGTGCACTTTGGGTGAAGGGAGTATGGGACTTGGTGGCGGGGGAGGGCGGTTAGAGATGGACTGCAGCGGGGCTCTGTCCTCCTGCCTCCGTTCCTGCAGAACATCCACAAGGCGCCGGAGCGTGTCCGTTTGCTCCCTCAGTAGTCCAAGCAGGGTTTGAGTCGCCTGCTGGTCTTCCTGACGCCACCTCTCCTCCCGATCCATGTTGGCTTGGTGCATTTGGGACAAGTTCTCCCGCCACTGGGTCTGCTGTGCTGCCTGGGCTCGGGAGCAGGCTATAAGCTCTGAGAACATGTCCTCCCGTGTCCTCTTCTTCTTATGCCTAATCCTCCCTAGCCTCTGGGAGTGTGATGACAGGCTAGGTTGTGAGACAGTCGCAGATGGGGCTGTGGGAATGGGAAAAAGGGAGTGAATTCCTCAGAAAGATAAATGTAGTTGTGAACAAAGAACATAGTCTTTCTCTGTGAACAGGACCATGCACAGCACCTATCACATGCGCACTCAGCACAAGGTCGAATTCTCGGCCTTCGCATTCAGTGTCTGGGGTTTTGCAGAGCACTTTTGAGAACCCTGTCAGGACAACGGAATTGCTCTTGCACGCAGACATGGTAAGCCGTAGATTCGTGGCAGCTTAAAACTTTAATATTAGCAATGGCCTCATTTCACATTGAAATCAATGTCGGTCCCTGCTGCCAGCAATCCGGCAAGCAGGAAGTCTGCTCCTGTCCCACACCCTCGCGGCTGTCCCCGGGAACGATCCCTTTCGGCTGACCCTCTCCCGCCTCCACCGCGTGGCTGCAAACCAGCGGTTACAGTTCTGTAAAGGAACGGTAAAGCAGTCCCAACACTAACATTCCCCTACCTCATTCAAAGCAGGTCATCATGAGCGACATCACCCTCATGAGGATCTCTGAGAGCGACAGACAGAGAATGCTCCGGGAAAGCCTTCAAAGACCAGGGCCGTATGCCGCCATGCTGTGCCAAGCAATGATTCCGGAGTACTTGCTAGTCTCGTGGCGCGGCAACGTGTCCTACTACGGAGGACCCAATAAGGCCGCTCTCCCCAAGAACCTAATGCAGCGGATTTCAAATTACCTGCAGGAGAGCTTCCTTGAGATGTCCCAGGAGGATTTCTGCTCCATCCCCGGACATATAGACCGCATCTTACTGTAGCTGCAGTAGCAGGGACTAAACAGTAGAGCGGCTTGGGCAGGACAATCATGCAAAACCGGACATTGCTAGATTTTTTTCAAATAGTTGCACTGCCCATGACTGAACCGTTAAGTTAATCAAACTAATCATGAGAAACCCATTTTTTAAATTGTTAATAATCATGTTCTGTTACAAATAAATGTTTAGATGTTTACAACACTTACTGGATGATCCTTCACCAGATTCTGTGTCCGGGGTAACGGCTGGGGAGGGTTGGTAGGGGATCTCTGTAAGGGTGATGAAGAGATCCTGGCTGTCGGGGAAATCAGCGTTGTGAGCGCTGTCGACTGCCTCGTCCTCCTCATCTCCTTCCTCATCTTCCCCGTCCGCTAACATGTCCGAGGATCCGGCCGTGGACACTATCCCATCCTCAGAGTCCACAGTCAGTGGTGGGGTAGTGGTGGCGGCCGCACCGAGGATGGAATGCAGTGCCTCGTAGAAACGGGATGTCTGGGGATGGGATCCGGAGCGTCCGTTTGCCTCTTTGGTCTTCTGGTAGCCTTGCCTCAGCTCCTTGATTTTCACGCGGCACTGCGTTACATCCCGGCTGTATCCTCTCTCTGCCATGTCTTTAGAGATCTTCTCATAGATCTTTGCATTCCGTCTTTTGGATCGCAGCTCGGAAAGCACGGACTCATCGCCCCACACAGCGATGAGATCCAAGACTTCCCGATCAGTCCATGCTGGGGCCCTCTTTCTATTCTGAGATTGCACTGCCATCAGTGCTGGAGAGCTCTGCATCGTTGCCAGTGCTGCTGAGCTCGCCACGATGTCCAGACAGGAAATGAGATTCAAACTGGCCAGACAGGAAAAGGAATTCAAATTCAAATTTTCCCGGGGCTTTTCCTGTGTGGCAGTTCAGAACATCCGAGCTCTTACTGCTGTCCAGAGCGTCAACAGAGTGGTGCACTGTGGGATAGCTCCTGGAGCTATTAGCGTCGATTTCCATCCACACCTAGCCTAATTCGACATGGCCATGTCGAATTTAGCGCTACTCCCCTCGTCGGGGAGGAGTACAGAAGTCGAATTAAAGAGACCTCTATGTCGAACTAAATACCTTCGCGGTGTGGACGGGTGCAGGGTTAATTCGATGTAACGGCGCTAACTTCGACATAAACGCCTAGTGTAGACCAGGCCTAAGAGAGCAGTATGATTGCTCAGAGCTCCAGTTTGAAACTGGAGAAAAGCCTTTTGAGAGTCTTTGGGTGAAGTTTAGAGACAAGAGCAACAAGGGTGATGTCGTGGTGGGCATGTGCTATAGACCACCGGATCAGAAGGATGAAGTAGATGAGGCTTTCTTCGGACAACTAGCTGAAGTTTCCAGATCACAGGGCCTTGTTCTAATGTGGGACTTCAATAACCCTGATATCTGCTGGGAGAGCAATACAGCAATACACAGACAATCCAGGAAGTTTTTGGAGAGTGTTGGGGACAACTTCCTGGTACAAGTGCTGGAGGAACCGATTAGGGACCGTGCTTCTCTTGACCTGCTTCTTATAATCAGGGAAGAATTATAGAGGAAGTAGAAGTGGGTGGCAACCTAGTCAGCAGTGACCATGAGATAGTTGAGTTCAGGATCCTCACAAAAGGAAGAAAGGAGAGTAGCAAAATATGGATCCTGGACTTCAGAAAAGCAGACTTTAACTCCTTTAGAGAACTGATGGGCAGGATCCTCCGGGATGCTAACATGAGGGGGCAAGGAGTCCAGGAGAGCTAGCTGTATTTTAAAGAAGCCTCATTGAGAGTGCGGGAACAAACCATCCCAAAGTGCAGAAAGAATAGCAGAGATGGCAAGCGACCAGCTTGGCTTAACAGTGAAATCTTCGGTGAGCTTAAACTCAAAAAGGAAGCTTACAAAAAGTGGAAATTTGGACAGATGACTAGGTAGGAGTATAAAAATATTACTAGAGCATGTAGGGGTGTAATTAGGAAAGCCAAAGCACAATTGAAGTTGCAGTTAGCAAGGGATATAAAGGGTTACTAGAAGGGTTTCTACAGGTATGTTAGCAACAAGAAGAAGGTCAGGGAAAGTATAGGACCCTTACTGAATCGGGGAGGCAACATAGTGAGAGATGTTGTGGAAAAAGCTGAAGTACTCAATGCTTTTTTGCCTCGGAACAGTCAACATGGATTCACCAAGGGTAAGTCATGCCTGACCAACCTGATTGCCTTCTATGATGAGATAACTGGCTCTGTGGATATGAGGAAAGCGGTGGATGTGATATATCTTGACTTTAGCAAAGCTTTTGATATGGTCTCCCACAGTATTCTTGCCAGCAGTTAAAAAAGTATGGATGAAAAGACTACAAGGTAGATAGAAAGCTTGCTAGATTGTTGGGCTCAACAGGTAGAGATCAACTGCTGTACACTTTCTATTCTGTGTTGTAATTGAAATCAATATATTTGAACATGTAGAAAACAAAAATATTTAAATAAATGGTATTTTAATATTGTTTAACAGTGCGATTAATTATGCAATTAATTGCGATTAATTTTTTAAATTGCTTGACAGTGCTTGAGGTTGACTCTGGAAAATCTTTATTGATCTCTCTGTATACAATTGAATCAATAAGCTTGGTTCTCTCTCATTTAACAAAAAATGGTATCTGGATTTTTTTAGCTTACTTTGTTATTTTCTAAATATATTTCCTGTAATTATCCAGGCTTTACTTTTTTCAACAGATTCTGAGATAATACTCTTGTATCTTTAAATTCCCATATCCTATGTCCAGGGTAGTGCCAAGTATAGAGTAGTATGTGCTTGTCATATTTTAACAGTTTTGGCATAATGATGCATAGCTGCCAAATGCAGTGGATAAAGGCTTACAAGGCCTTTGTATGAGTTATTAATCAAAAGCCTACCATGCACTCTTTCTTTCCTGGCCAGTCTCCTTTGAGATACAATTATTACTAAATAAAGGTCTGGATTTCCACAAACTTCCATTTAAGGTAATAGCAGCACTGCATGTCTGCTTTGGCTAGATGGCACACAGACATAAGAACATGGGACTGCCATAATGAATCACACTAATGATCTAGCTAACATGATATTCTATCTGGGATAGTGGACAGTACCTGATGAGACACTTCAATGGAGAATATAAGACCCTCATAATGGAAGGGACATTTCTCTCTAACCCTAGATGCTCAGTACATAGCTTATGTTATAAAACATGAGAATTGATAACCCATGCATGTTTGTATCTTTACTAGGGTAACTGTGGATAATCTTACTAGTCATAGGTATTTCTAATTCTTTTATGAATCCTGAAGTTTTTTTGTCTTGACAATATTTTGTGGTTGCAACAGGTTAATTATGTGTTGTGTAAAAACTACAGTAAAGGGACTGTGATGGAACAGAGAAACCTCCTATCAGCAGAAAAGGGGTTAAAAAGAGCCTATGGGCGCAGCTAGCCCTGCCCTGCTGTAGCTGCAGCCAATGCCCAGCCAGGAGGGGGAAGAAAAGGAGCAAACTTGGGTCAGTTCAGAGCTGACTGGTGAAGAGGCACGAGGTATTGCAGCCTCTCTATGTGCGGGGAGCATCATGACAATCCTGACAGCCACTGGGTGAGAAGCATGGTGTCCCTGACTGAGAGAGACCGCTAAGTGGATTGGGGAGTACCCAGGAGAGAGTGAACTTTACTATTTGATTGTAAGGATCTTAAATAAATTAATGGAGATATCCCATCTCCTAGAACTGGAAGGGACCTTGAAAGGTCATCAAGTCAAGCCCCCTGCCTTCACTAGCAGGACCAAGTACTGATTTTGCCCCAGATCCCCAAGTGGCCCCCTCAAGGCCCCCTCAAGGATTGAACTCACAATCCTGGGTTTAGCAGGCCAATGCTCAAACCACTGAGCTATCCCTCCCCCCTCTTGTGGAACTAGGCCCCTCCAACCTTACATCAGCCCCACCCAGAGGAACCTGAGGCTGCTGCAGCACACTGCAAAAGGTCCACAATGGGGCACTACTCCAGGCAGGACACTATAGACAGTTTGAACTATCAAAACCACACCCCAAACTGAAGGACATAGGTGGGAAGTAGCCTAGCAGTGGACTTAGACACTCTCCTAGGAGGACCCTGACAGAGCTGCTTCTCACAGGTCCCTGGGCTGGGATCCTGTGGAGCGAGAGGGCCTGGGTCCCGCTACCATACCTCCTTAAGAGCTGAGACCCAGATGTGGGTGTAAGCCAGAAGACTCCCAGCCTACACTCAGGAGCCCGGTCAGAGAAGTAAGGGGCTGGTAGGGTGACCAGATGTCCCAATTTTATAGGGACAGTCCTGATGTTTGGGTCTTTTTCATATATAGGCTCCTATTACCCCCCACCCCCATCCCGATTTTTCACACTTGCTGTCTGGTCACCCTAGGGGCTGGAAGTCATGTGCACTAGTTCCAGAGTCAAGCACTCAAAGAGTTAGGAAATGCCAGAATTAATGTTGATGGTGCATTTTTCCCTTTACAGTTGCATTATGATACAGTCTTTAATTACATGATCACATGCTTCCCTTTTTCCTTGCACTTCTGCCTCGTTATTCAGTGCATGGTGTTATATTTATTTAGATGGGATATATTGGCCTAAACAGTCAGAGATGTTAACATAACCAGGTCACTGTCCAACATCAAGCAGTTTTAAACAAAGTTTGGGATTTGGTGTACAGAGACCTCAGTCTGCTTAGTGCCAGGACAAACACACCATTAAGAATCCTTTTAACCTTTGTTAAAGACACAGCAAAGAATGAAAAGCAGTTAAAGTATGAAATAAAGCTTTCATTTTAACAATATCTCTTGTTCCCTTTCCCTTCAGCAGGAGGGAGTTTTTTGAAGGTGGGGGGAACATTGACAGTCTTTTAGATGATATTAAAGATGGTAACTGCTGTCCTTTTGGGGAGAAAGAAAATAAATTAGTTGAGATGGGGTGGAGCTGCTGTTATTGCTGCTGCTGTTGTTAAAGTCAGATCCTGTTCCCTAAAAAGACAAGACAAACACACACAGAGGGATAGAAAAGAATAGCAAAGATAGAAAATGCAGCTTCGGTCTCTGGTGTTGATTCTCACCTTCAAGCTCACTGCTGGAAAAACACATTCACAGCTCTCAGTCTTATCAGTCAGACTATTTAGGACATTGCATTTAGCAATTGCTTTACTGCTTTTTGGTCACAGGCTCGCAACAGTGTTGAAAAACATAAGAGTCTCTCAAGGCTACATCTACACTACAGGGGGGAGTCGATTTAAGATACGCAAATTCAGCTACGTGAATAGCGTAGCTGAATTCGACCTATCGCAGCCGACTTACCCCGCAGTGAGGACGGCGGCAAAATCGACCTCTGCGGCTTCCCGTCGATGGCGCTTATTCCCACCTCCGCTGGTGGAGTAAGAGCGTCAATTCGGGGATCGATTGCCGCGTCCCGACGGGACGCGATAAATCGATCCCCGAGAGGTTGATTTTTACCCGCCGATTCAGGCGGGTAGTGTAGACCCAGCCTTAGCCAGCCATGACTGTATTATTTAGAAGGCAAAAGGAGCGAGATAGAAAAGAGAAGAAATAAGCTGGAGAAGGAAAAGAATACATGGGGTGTCAGAGGTGAGACAAAGTTACACAACCCAGGTGGTATTTGGGATTTAGCTGGAAGTGCTGATGTCATCTGGTTCCCTCTCTCTGGCCCAATCTGGTCAGGACATCTCTCAGGATTAGGATGAAGGAAGTCTGGGTTTCCCGGAAGTGGTGGAGGTGGCAGCTGTGCTGGCATAGCTAGCTCTAGTGGACAACTTTTCTTCCAAAGTCTTTAAAGGACTCCAAAAGGGAGTGATGTGCAGAATAGTCCATCCCCTCATTATTTTGTCCACCAATTAGGCTGAATTTCCAACACACCAATTTTGGTTCACTCATTTCTGATCCCACATGTCTCTTGTTTACTGGCATGATCTTAGCATGGTCCTTGAGTTATATCGGTAGGCACAGGCACTGACTTCCTCCACTCCACTTGCACTTCACGGCAGGGGAAAGCAAATCACAAAGTTCCATGAAAGTTCCCTCACGCATGCGAAAGTTTCGCAGCCACTGGGAATCATCCCAGACCTGTCACTTTACTTCCATGTAAATAAACCGCCCTCCCCTCCCCCCTTTGATCACCGCTTGCAGAGGCAATAAAGTCATTGTTGTTCAAAATTCATGCATTCTTTATTACTTTGTCACACAAATGGGGGGATAACTGCCAAGGTAGCCCAGGAGGGATGGGGGAGGAGTGGGAGAGGGAAGGACAAGGCTACACTGCACTTCAAAACTTATTGAATGCCAGCTTTCTGTTGCTTGGGCAGTCCTCTGGGGTGGAGTGGTTGGGTGGCCAGAGGCCCCCACTCCCACGTTCTTGGGTGTCTCGGTGAGGAGGCTATGGAACTTGGGGAGGAGGGCGGTTGGTCACACAGGGGCTGCGGCGGCGGTCTGTGTTACTCCTGCTGCCTGTCCTGCTCAACAATACGCTGGAGAATATGAGTTTGATCCTCAAGTAGCCTGAGCATTGCTTCCTGCCTCCTTTCATCATGCTGATGCCATATCTCCTCTCGCTGGTCCCTCCTGTCCTCTCGCTGGTCCCTCCTGTCCTCGCATTCATTTTGTGCTTTCCTGCACTCTGACATTGTCTGTCTCCACGCATTCTGCTGGGCTCTTTCAGGGTGGGAGGACTGCATAAGCTCAGAGAACATGTCATCGCGAGTTTTTTTGCCTTCTAATCTTCGCTAGCCTCTGGGATGGAGACGATAGAGCGAGCATTGAAACATTTGCAGCTGTGGAAGGGAAAAAAAAGGGAGAGTTGTATTTAAAAAGACACATTTTAGAGAACAATGGGTAGACTCTTCCATGGTGAACCAAGCTGTTAACATTACATAGCACCTAAAATTAAATAGCACGTGTGCTTTCTTTACAAGGTTGCATTTTGAGTCTTATATTGAGGGCCTGCCAGTTTGGTGTGAGAGATCACACACGCAGGGCCGGCAGGCAACAGAATTCAGCTTGCAGGCAGCCATGGTAAGCCACAGTCTTTTGGCTTTTTTAACCTTCATAACATGTGGGAATGGTTTCAAACAGCAGCGCCCTCATGTTCCAACCCCGTTGGGTTGGCCATTTAAAATGGGTTGGCCATTTAAAAGGAGGGGCAGCGTTTTTTGGGTTAACGTGCAGCACAAACCCAACTAAAACCCTCCACCACACCCTATTTTCAGGGATGATCGCTTCACCCCTCCCCTCACCGCATGGCGCACAGCGGGGATGATTTCTGTTCAGCCAGAGGCGAACATCCCAGCAGGAACGGCCACCTCTGAATGTCCCCTTAATAAAATTGCCCTATTTCAACCAGGTGACCATAAATGATATCACTCTCCTGAGGATAATACAAAGAGATAAAGAATGGATGTTGCTTGAATGCCAGCAAACACCGGGACCATACGCTGCCATGCTTTGTTATGCAATGATTCCAGACTAAGTGCTACTGCTCTCATGTGGTAATGGAGAACGGAATATGGCTGCCCTCCCCAGAAACTTTTGCAAAGGCTTTGGGAGTACATCCAGGAGAGCTTCACTGAGCTGTCCCTGGAGATTTCCACTCCATCCCCATACACATTAACAGACTTTTCCAGTAGCTGTACTGGCCGCAAATGCAACCCAAGTCTTCAGGGAAAATCATCATTAAACACGCTTGCTTTTAAACCATGGTACAATATTTACAAAGGTACTCTCACCAGAGGTGCCTTCGCTGCCTTCAAGGTCCGTGAGCCGCCTTGGGTGGGTTAGGAGGGTGCTAAACAGTTCTTGGATCTCGGGGAAAACATTTTCCCTGCTTCCTTGCTGTGCGCTAACTTCAACATCCTCCTCCTCCTCCTCTTTCTCGTTCCCTAAATCTGCATTTCTGTTGCACGAGAGTCCATTGACGGAGTCAAAGCACAGGGGTGGGGTAGTTGTAGGGGTACCCCTTAGAATGGCATGCAGTTCATCATAGAAGCGGCATGCCTGGGACTCTGCCCTGGAGCGGCCGTTTGCCTCTCTGTTTTTTTGGTAGGCTTGCCTCAGCTCCTTAAGTTTCACACGGCACTGCTGCAGGTCCCTGTTTTGGCCTCTGTCCTTCATGCCCTTTGAGATTTTTTTCAAATATTCTGCATTTCATCTTTTAGAACAGAGTTCTGATAGCACAGATTCTTCTCCCCCTACAGTGATCAGATCCAGTACCTCCTGTTCGGTCCATGCTGGAGCTCTTTTGCGATTCTGGGACTCCATGATCACCTCTGCTGAGGAGCTCTGCATGGTCACCTTTGTTGATCAGCTCTCCACGCTGGGCAAACAGGAAATTAAATTCAAAAGTTTGCAGGGCTTTTCCTGTCTACCTGGCCAGTGCATCGGTGTTGAGAGTACTGTCACAATGGAGCACTCTGGGATAGCTCCCAGAGGCCAATACCATCAAATCGTGTTCACACTACCCCAAATTCAATCCGGCAAGGTTGATTTCAGCACTAATCCCCTTGTCAGGTAGGAGTGCCGAAATCGATTTTAAGAGCCCTTTAAGTCGACAGAAATGGCTTCGTCGTGTGGATGGGTGCAGGGTAAAATCGATCTAATGTTGCTAAATTTGACTTAAACTCGTAGTGTAGACCAAGGCTAAGAATAACCCGTACACAATGGGCTCAGTCCTCTCTAAGTGTGTATCTACACTGCAATTAAAAACCCACAGCTGGCCTATGACAGCTGATTCAGCCTTGCGGTGTTTGGGCTAAGGGGCTGTTTAATTGTGATGTAGATGTTTGGGCTCAGGCTGGAGCCCAGGACCATCCCACCTTGCAAAGTCCTAGAGTCCAGGCTCCAGCCTGAGCCAAACTAAGACAAATTTCTGCTTCTCCCAGTTCTGGAGGTTGGAGGGGAACTGAACTGGCTGCTTGCCAAAGTTAGAGGAACCACATAGCTGTTCTGATTTATGACTTCTGGAATGATTGCTTAGGAACCATTGTACTGGCCAAGGATTGTTGGAGTGCAATATGCTTCAGCTACTTCCCTTTCACCCTTGCCCCCAAATGGCCCTATAAAGAAAGTATGTAGCCAAGCAGGGGATTCCCTGTGAAAGGAAGATCCGCAGCTGCCACGTTAGAGCAGCTTTAGGTACTGAGTTGTTCTCAGTCTGAGGCCCGTGGGCTGCTTATGGCCCAATCAGCACACGGCTGTGGCCCACATGACATCCTTCTAAAAAAATTTAAAGATTGCTGTGAGGTTTGTTGAGTGGTGAATTCAAGCAGTTAAGTATAGTTGAATGTCACATCAGTGTTATGTCAGCAATTAAGTAGGGCACATGAGAGAAAATGGATCACCTTATTGTTCACGGAGATATGTAACCATTGGTAGCTTCAGCAACTGATGAAATCAAAAAGGAGCATGAAAGAAAGAAGCATCAGAGTTTGGCAGTAGAAGGAAGGAAGGTAAAAGATGATTGGAAAAAAATGTCTGCAGTTATAGAAAAGATGGGAAGCCATTTTGCTTATGATGCACAGCCCTCACTGCATGCAAAATGTACAATGTAAAACATTGAGACAAAACATCAAGACATTCAAAGTAGATACTCAGAAAAATCAGAAGATAGAAAGTTGAAAATTAGTCATCTTGAGAAATCGCTAAACAATGAGCAGAAAGTATTGTGTGCCATGTTTACTTGAGCAGATGCTGTGACACTTGCATCTTACAAAATTTCGTGGATTCTTTCCAAACACAGGCAACCATTTAGTGGTGAGGAGCTAATAAAACAATGCTTTGTAGAATCCGTGGAGTATCTCTTTAATGATTTGAAAAACAAAAATGAAGTCATAAGAAGCATAAAAAATCTGCTGTTAAGCAATGGAACAGTATGTCGGCAGATCTCAGAACTTTCAGAAAAAATGGCTATACAAGTTAAACCAAAGATCGCCTATGCTCGCAGTTTTAAGTTTAGCAGTTGACGAACCAACAGACATAGGAGACATAGCACGACTTTGCATTTGGATTCAATGCATTGATACTGTCAACTTTGAAATTACAGAAGACTTGCTTTTACTCCAGTCACTACATGATCAAATTCATGGGGAGATATGTACATTGCTGTTTGCAAAGCCTGCAATGAAATGAATGTTCTGCTAAATTCAGTTGTTTCTGATACTACAGATGGAGTCCGGGTTTGACTGGTAAACATCGGGGACTAGTTGCCGAAATGACAAAGGATCAGGCAAATTTGTTGGCATTTCACTGTATTGTGCATCAACAGGCTCTATGCAGCAAGTTAGGAGAAGGCCTCATGAAGGGAATAATGTACATAGTTGTTAAAGTAATAAACTACATTCATGACATACCTATACTACATTGCCATTTTCTTTCTTTGCTGCAAGATGAGGAGAGATTAAAGAGGCTACGACTTTTCAGCTTGGAAAAGAGGAGACTAAGGGGGGATATGATAGAGGTATATAAAATCATGAGTGATGTGGAGAAAGTTGATAAGGAAAAGTTATTTACTTATTCCCATAATACAAGAATTAGGGGCCACCAAATGAAATTAATGGGCAGCAGGTTTAAAACAAATAAAAGGAAGTTCTTCTTCACACAGCGCAAAGTCAACTTGTGGAACTCCTTGCCTGAGGAGGTTGTGAAGGCTAGGACTATAACCGCATTTAAAAGAGAACTGGATACATTCATGGAGGTTAAGTCCATTAATGGCTATTAGCCAGGGTGGGTAAGGAATGGTGTCCCTAGCCTGTTTGTCAGAGGGTGGAGATGGATGGCAGGAGAGAGATCACTTGATCATACGTACACTCCCTCTGGGGCACCTGGCATTGGCCACTGTCAGTAGACAGGATACTGGGCTAGATGGACCTTTGGTCTGACCCAGTATGTCCGTTCTTATGTTCTTATGTTCTAAGTAATTGAGTCTTCATATGGCAATAAACTGTTACACACAGAAGTAAGATGGGTAAGTCAATATAAGGTTCTTTAGAGATTTGCTGCATTACTTCTAGAAATTGTGTGGTTTCTTTCTGAAATCGAAGAGGAGGATAAATATCCCGAATTAAAAGATGGCAATTGGAAGAAAGACTTGGCATTCTTTGCCGATCTCACTGAACATCTAACCAAGCTGAATGTACAGTTACAGTCTGAAAGAAAAATAATTGATGAGTAAATGTGCGCTGTTGCCAGTTTTAAGATCAAGCTTGAAATAGACATTGCTCAAATTAAAGGAGATCTCATACATTTCCTGATGTTAAACAAAGCACGTGAGGGTGCTCTGGAAAGTAACAAAAGAGAAATATTTGTTGCTTTGGTACAGCAGCTAATAGAAAAATTTTCATCACATTTTGGAGATTTCGTGAAAGTAGAGTCTGCTGGTGCTTTTCTATGGGGTCCTTACACCTTCCCTATTTTAAAATTTAAAGATCTTGCTGCAACATTTAATGTTCCAGGCAGGGACTAGAAGAGGAGCTGTCAGATTTGCAGGGACAGGAAGCAATTTATGCAACACAGCATGCAACTTCTATTCAGGAATTATGGAAATGTGTTGTTGGAAAAATATGTGTCTTTTGAGTGCCAAAAGAGTTTGAGTCTCTGTTTGGACCAACTTACATTTGTGAATGTACATTCTCAGCCGTGTGCTGAATTAAGTCTCGATATTGTGCATGCTTGACTGATGCAAACCTTCATGCCTAGCTGTGATTCGCTGTCACCCATCTTCAACCCGACTGTGAAGCAATTACTGCTTCGAGCAAAGGAAGTTGCCAGACCTCCCACTAATGTAAGCATGGGACCAAATTAATTTTAACAGTTAATGTTTTGACTCATTTTGCTAATTTAAAATGTAGACATTTGCCAATGTTGAAATGAAAGGCACTATATTGGTTTGAATTACATTGCTGTCATATAACAAATACTAAACTTTTTTTTTTTAGATGTACAAGTATGATATATATTATGTAGATGCATATGCAGCCCACAGTGGTAAATAGATTGAGAACCACTTTCTGGCCCAAAGATCTGGCCCCTTATATTAAATAACACTGAGCCATTGGGACACCCATTATTAATTTCCTGGTGTGTTGAAACTGTGTATTTTTATTCTTTGTTTCCTATATCTTAACTAGTTTCCAATCCATGATAGAACTTTACTTACACCCTGCAACTATTTAGCTTTCTTAATTGCCTCATCTGAGAGACTTCATGATAGCCATTTGTGAATATTCAGTATATTGTATCTGCCAGTTTATCTATTTGGTATCTGAATTTCTTGAAGAGTTTTATTAGGTTGGAGAAGCACAATTTCTCTTTGCATATCCACGCTGATTTAACACTATATTATGCTCAACCACTGAGGTGGTTTTTGTTTGTTTGTTTGTTTGTTTCAAATTTACCTTGTAATGAAGTCTGCTATTCATAGGCTCGCATTTGTAAAGAGAACCACAATACTGGCTACTGTCCAGTCCTCCAATATAGATTTTAATGATAAATTAACTATTTTTATTAACAGTTACTTCATTCATCCCAGTCTTACCATCCAGTTCTGGTGAGCTATTACAATTTAAATTATCACTTTGTTCTGACATCTCCCCTTTTGTCGTGTCAGTCTATGACAGTGTCATCTTTATTACCTGAAAGGAATTGCTTTAAAGGTGGGAGTCTATCTCCTGATCATCCTGTGTAGTGAGCAGTGATGGAAAAATGACATTTGCCTTCCCCTTTGTGGCTGTTTCTCTTATTCCCTGGCAATCTAGTGAAATATAGACTCTCTAACTACAGATGGCCAGGAAACCAAATCTCAGTTCTGTGAAAATATGAATTTTTGGAATTTTTTTCCATCATGAGTTGGGACAAAAGGCCATAGCCTCAAAAATTGGAAACTCTGAAATTTGGTGTTTCTGAAACAAAATATGCTCCCTGCAATCCCAGCTTGACCTTCTGCCAGGCTGCAGCAGAATCAGGGACTCTGGAAGCCTGGGGTCCCCAGCAGCCTGCCAGGCAGCTATAGAGGTGTCAGGTTGGGCAGCTTATCAGCAAAATGAGGTAGGATCAGAAGCTAAAATAGGAACAGAACAAGTTAAAAATTACTTAGACAAATTAGATGTGTTTAAGTCACCAGGGCCTGATTAAATGCATCCTAGAATACTCAAGGAGCTGATTGAGTAGATATCTGAGCCATTAGCGATTACCTTTGAAAAGTCATGGAAAATGGGAGAAGACTGGAAAAGGGCAAATATTGTTCCAATCTATAAAAAGGGAAATAAGGACAACCCGAGGAATTACAGACCAGTCAGCTTAACTTCTGTACCTGGAAAGATAAGGGAGCAAATAATTAAGCAATCAATTTGCAAACATTTAGAAGATAATAAGGTGATAAGTAACAGTCAGAATGGATTTGTCAAGAACAAATTGTGTCAAACCAACCTGATAGCTTTCTTTGACAGGGTAACAAGCCTTGTGGATAGGGGGGAAGCAGTGAGGTGGTATATCAAACCGTTTAAAGATGGCACCAAATGCGGACGGAAGCACAGGGATTGCTGGGGTGTGAGGCAATGCATCACAGGGCATTGGGACAGGACCCAGGGTGTCCCGTGACCCTCTCTGCCTTCCCACAACTCTTAGCGGCAGAAGAGGAAGAGATGCTCTGTGGGATAGCTGCCTAGAGTGCACCACTCCGAATACCCCCACAAGTGTGAACATGCTATTGCACAGGCAGCTGACTGTGAACACACAAATAGATAAACTGGCAGACATAATTTGTTTCCCTTCAGCATTCTCTGAGTGGTGCTGTAACTGCCGATGCTGTAACTCTGCCAGTGTAGATATATCTTCAGCTTCATTCAGGTGTCTTCATTTTGTTGTCTGTTGCATTGAAAGATTAAATTAGATTCGATATTTAAGCAATTTATTAACTAAATATTCTTTTCTATGTTTGCTCATGAAAGAGAACATTAATTGCACCAACACCTTTTATCTGTTACTTAGGTTTACACGAGAGAAGATAATGTGAACTCCTGGTTTGTCAAATGCTATTCTCAAAGAATTATCTTCCTTTGATCAATGGCATTCATGTCATCTCAGTGAGAATCTGGGGATTAAGTTGTGACGGGTTGGATCACAGAAACCCCCCTGGGAGCTGCCACCCGATGTGCAAAGACTACTCCTGCTTCTGTTTTCCCTGCCAGCTCAGGACTCCAGCACCCTGTCTTGCTGAGCCAGACACTGCCGTCTGGCTCCAGACACAGATCCAGGGTCAGAATCTCCTGTCCCAAAGCTGCAAGTTTACCTGAAAACAGCTCACAGTAGTGTGCTTGTCTTTAGCACTCAGATGCCCAACTCCCAATGGGGTCTAAACCCAGATAAATCCGTTTTACCCTGCATAAAGCTTATGCAGGGCAAACTCATAAATTGTTCGCCCTCTATAACACTGATAGAGAGATATGCACAGTTGTTTGCTCCCCCAGGTATTAATACATACTCTGAGTGAATTACTAAATAGAAAGTGATTTTATTAAATACAGACAGTAGGATTTAAGTGGTTCAAAGTAGTAACAGACAGAACAAAGTAAGTCACCAAGCAAAATAAAATAAAATGCGCAGATCTATGCCTAATCAAACTAAATACAGATAATCTCACCCTCAGAGATGCTTCAGTAAGTTTTTCTCAGCCATCATCTGGACATCTTCCAGGCCTGGGCACAATTCTTTCCCCTGGTACAGCTCTTGTTGCAGCTCAGGTGGTAGCTAGGGGATTCTTCATGATGGCTCCTCACTCTCTGTTCTCTTCCCCCCTTTATATATCTTTTGCATAAGGCGGGAACTCTTTGTCTCTCTGGGTTTCCACCCCCCCCTCACTGAAAAAGCACCAGGTTAAAGATGGATTCCAGTTCAGGTGACATGATCACATGTCACTGCAAGACTTCATTACTCACTTGCCAGCACACACATATACAGGAAGACTCACAGGTAAATACAGCCATCTGCAGACAATGGGAGTCATCAAGATTCCAAACCATCATTAATGGTCCACACTTTACACAATTACAATAGGCCCTCAGAGTTACATTTTATATCTCTAGTTTTAGATACAAGAGTGGTACATTCATACAAATCAGATGATCATACTCAGTAGCTTATAAGCTTTGTAATGATACCTTACAAGAGACCTTTTGCATGAAGCATATCCCAGTTATGTTACATTCACTTATTACCGTATTTTCTCTAAAACTATCTCAGTTACATTATATTGACTTATTATCAAGTTTTTATAAAACCATATAGACTGCACAACGTCACATAAGTTGACTAATTAAAATATCTTTACTCTTTAACTACTTTTTGGAAACTTTTCTTATTGTCTTTAAGATAACTTTTAAGGCATGTTTGCTTATACATTTCTCAATTTTGAATATATGATACAGTTGTGCTGCTGCATCTATTAGCAGAGAAAGCAACAAAAGCTTGAATCGGTTCTTGTTAAATTTCATTGTTATTCATTTAAAATCTTTTGGGTAAACTTTCAAAGCAGTGTGGAGGAGTTTTGCACACAGACTCCATTATTTATTATTGATCTACTGAATCTTAAAGAGGATTTGGGCATTCAACAACAGACCATCTACGAAAGTTTTCAAATAAATCATTGTTTGATAAGTCATCTATCAGTTGCTCTAGTAACAAGAATTATACTTTCAATTTTTGTAAATCCTGTAGTTGGCAATTTAGCTTACATTTATAAAAGTGCTCTCTAACATGGTAGGTGTCAGTTTGTACCACTGTGGATAAATCCTTAAATAGACACCAGGCCAGAGAGAGAATGACTCTATAGCCTGGTGCTTGAGGGATGGGAGACCTGGGTTCCAATCCCCCTACTCCAGTCACTCTTTCATTATTTACCCACAGTGCATCAGCTTCAACAGGAGAGTGTGAGGGGACTCCACATCAGAATATCACATAATGCTCTAACCACTAAGCTCTCCTGAGAGGTAGGATATGACCAGGAGTCTCCTTTCTCCCCTTCAGGCAGAGGGGAGGAATTGAACCTGGGTCTCTCACATCCAAAATGAGTGCTCTAATCACTGGAGTATAAGGTAGAAGACACCTCCACATCTTTTGGCCATTTTGTGTGGCAAGAGACAGGTTCCTAAATTATTAAACAAGAAACTGTTTAGGTGCTAAAACACCTGACTCCAGGATACTGGTTCCTGTTTGTGGATCATTAAGCAGAAATGACCACTCCCTGCGTCTTGGATTTAGGTGCCTATCTGCATGAGAGGGGCAGGGCTTAGCACACACAGTCCTTTTGGTATCTCCCATTGGCTAGCTTAAGTGGCTTCCTGCTTAGTGTGCTGGTTTTTCAACACCTAAAACTCTTTGTGAATCTGGGCTTACATTTCTAAATCCTCAAACTTGCAAATACTTAGGCGTGTTTAATGTCATGAACAAGAGTATCCCCATTGAAGGAAATGGATCAATTGATTTCAATGGGACTACTTAGGAGTTTAAATGTAGGTCCCATACCTCAGTAAATTCTGGTTGTTTCCCTATTAACTGTGGGAACAAAGTTATACCTGCAAAAGAAGTACAGGTTGAGCCCATGTGCCCCATTATTTGTAAATGACCAAATGAAGGTTGGGAGGTTCAAAATAAGACAGTGATACAGGCATTAGCATTCCTTAGACCTAACTTCCATTCTCCATAAAATTATTGAATTACTATTAAGAGAAAAAATCACTAAACATCTGGAGGATAACAAGATTATTAATATTAAACAGCCTGGGTTTAAAAATCTTGCCAGAAAAACTTGATTCTGGTTTTGATAGAATTTCAAATTTATTGGATGCAGGGTATGGAGTGTATGTGCTATATTTGAAATTAGTAAAATATTTGACCCTGTTTCTCAGAATCTTATTTGAGCACATTTTTGACAGCAGTACCATACTGTTTAAATTATGTGAGATACAGTACATTTACAGAGACACTCGAGTCCTGAGTCTCAATCACACTGAGGCCTTGGCAACATAAAGGGGCCTTAAAAGCAATAGAAATGCTGCACTGAAAATAGCTCTTGTGCTGGGGGCCCTTCCCTGAAACCACTTTTCTTCTTTAAAAAGAAAATGAATTGAATCAAGTCTATCATGCAAAACAACACAAGCTACAAAATCTAAATGTAAACAGGAAAAGTTTTTTTCACTTGTTCTTGGTCCTATATGTTGCATTTTCTTCACATTACTTGCACAACCACCCTCCTTTTCCCACTCTTTCCGCTCAGGGTGTTTGAAAGATGCTGAATACAAAGATTCTCCAGTGACAGAGAGAGACAAGCTTATCCTTTGATTCCACCACTCCCTGTCACTGGTTCACTGTTAAAACCATCCATGTCAATGGAGGAAAAACATGTTTCCAGTGAAAGCTTCCTTTGCTTATGACAAAAACTTGGTAAATCATACAAGAGGGAAAATAAACCCAGTAGATATTTATTCACCATTGTCTTGCACCTTGTATAGTTATTTATTCTAATGCAAAGTGAGTGCTAAGTAATTGATAAATACTCCTTTTCTGATTTGGTAATGTTGTAGTATACTCACTTAGCATGAGTGCAAAGCAGTGGAGAATCAGGATCAATAAATTGACTGCAGCAGCATGATCAGCTTAAGCGCATTATATATCAATAATGGTTTAATAGCAGTAGTATTGATATCAATTTGAATGTCTAATTGAAATTAGACATTGTTTAATATAATCAATTAATTTAGGACAAGATTCAGAAAGCATTATTCATGCAAAGTAGTCCTTTGAATCAATGGCCTGCTATGTCCATACATATGCCTTGTTTTAATTTTAATTTCATATTTTATGACTGAAATACTATGTTAGTTATTAGCACTCCCTGAGACATGTTTCCTTCAAAATATGTGCTACACTGGCAGACCAAGTGCCACCACATGCCAACGCCCCTAGGTCTCAACTGACACTGACAAATACGTAACTGGTACCAGCCTGGCTCACCTGTGTGCTAGTATTGTGTAAATAACTCTTATTTATTTTTCTTAGTTAAGAAATCTTTAGATAGTTTATGAAAGGATTGGCTACAAGCATTGTTTTTGGTGTGAGATCTAAGGTGCAATTGACCTGGGGTAAGTGACTGTTTTTTTGGGACTGGGAGAAACATGAATATTGCTGTAGTTTTTGGTCTAAGAGACCATCTGTCACAAAGGCAAACTTACTTGGGAGGATAGATAGACTGGAATACCCAAGTGTACTGTCTGTGACTCCATGATAAAGGCAGTTATAGTGCTTAAGGAGTTTATACTTGACAAATGATTGGCGAAAATCAAGTATAAAGCTCACAATCAATTTGGGGGGTTTGTTCCCTGCTTCTTAATGACCTGCCCTGCAGTTGGTATTCATACTCTTGAGCCACTGCAGGACAGCTTGACAATATAGCTTCATAATTATCTTTTTACTCCCTTCCTTCTCCCCATATTTTTCCACATATTTATAGTTTTATCTAATTTACCTATTTCTTTTTCATTTTTATCTCCTTAATCCATTAGAATCCTGGTTTCTCTCATATTTGTATCCTTACTCAAGGCTTCTTTGTTCTTGAGAAATATCTTCCATCTAATCAAAGTCCTTTAGTAATGATGCATTTATGATATTGCACCACTTTGCAGAATAATCTCCCATTGTATTTTCCAAACAAGATTTCTGCTGAAGTATTTAATTCTCATATGGCATTTACCTTTTAACTGTGCATTTAATTCTTAGCTAATTGCCATCAATATTTATGCCGTTGAACTTTTATCCTGTTACATCTTGTATAATTGCTACCATTAGATCATCTCCCAAAGGTTTTCCATTCTGATTCATATACTCCACCAAAGTCATTCTTTTGCAAAGCATGTTTTTTTATAATGGTATTAAACTATGTACTCAGTTTATACTTTAGCATAGAATTGAGGTTGATGACCTTTGAAGTTAATTTTAGTAACCACTTTCAGTTTCTAGTTTTAAAATAAAAAAAAATTACTGCTAGAGTTGCCCACTCTGCTTTTTTTCTTTTCTTTTCAAAAGTTGCTATTTCAGTGGAATAGGGCTTGATTTTTGAAAGCAACATCTTAGGCCAGATCCTCAACTGGTCTACTTTAATTTATACATCCTGCAATGTTCATTGACTTCACATTTACCCATATAGTCTCAGAGCCTTAAAATTCTCCCTTTCCTCCAGGAATGATGTGTCTTTACTTTAATTGGATATGCCATTTAACCGTCTTCCAGAAGCAGAAAGGAGAGGAGAATCTTGCTTTTCTCCTTCATTCCATCAATCTGTAAAAGCTTTACATTATGCTGACCAAAGCAAGAACCCAGCTCCTCTGATCCCATCATTGCTGTTTCCAAATCCTGAGAGCACAGGAGGCAATTTAACTCTTTAATACATTTGGTCATAAAGTTTAAAAATAACTTGTCTCTAAGATACCAAAAACTAATACCGCACATGGTGAAAAGCTTGACAAGATCATTTTCCCCATCTACATTATACAACACCTAGGAGGAATGGTCTGATGAAGTGGGTATTCACCCACGAAAGCTTATGCTCCAATACTTCTGTTAGTCTATAAGGTGCCACAGGACTCTTTGTCGCTTTTTACAGAACCAGACTAACATAGCTACCCCTCTGATACTAGGAGGAATGGGTTACTAGAGTCAAAGATGTTTCCATTTCATTGTTTTATTCTGTTTTCCCCCTTGTTATTCTACTGCTGAGAGGAAATAGTAGGGAGTGTCAGCTCAGATTACAGCTCAGTAATGTCTGACAATGGACCACAGTTTAGTAGGCCGAGTACAAGCAGTTCATGGTGGAGTACGGGTTTAGACATGTAACTGTTGGTCCCTATTATCCCCAATCCCATGGGTTGGTGGAAAACTGTCAGAATAATAAAACATCTCCTGAGAAAGACATATTTAGCACTGTGAAATTACAGACTGGCACCAATGAAGCATGGGTTGTCACCTCTTAAACATTTTATTCAACAGAAAACCTAAACCAACAATACCTACAGTATAAGAAACTGATGTGAGAGTCACTTGGGGCTAGTGTGACCAGATAGCAAGTGTGAAAAATCGGGATGGGGTGGGGGGTAATAGGCACCTCTATAAGACGAAACCCTGAATATAAGGATTGTCCCTATAAAATCAGGACATCTGGTCACTTTACTGGGGGCTTGCAGATGTATAAAGAGACAGATAAAGCAAAACAAAAATTCAATATGATATTGGGTCATGGGAAATGCTACCACTTCATGAAAATGGGGCTGTGCCTTTATGATGGGAAATAATGGTTGCAAACAGCAGTATTTCACAAGAGATTAACGTGTGGTCATATCAGTTTGTCACCCCTGCCGAACATATCCTGTGCAGCAATAGGCAAGACTTTTCCATATCCCAGAAAGGAGAGAAATAAGAGGCACTGTGAGTCTGCTGTTTTGTCTGAGAGGGCCTTAGACAGGCAACAACCACAGCAGGTTGTGACAAGAAAGCCCCAGGATGTGGAATAACCAGAACAAATGGACTTGCCATCTCCCGTCACTGGTAGTGCTTATGGTCCAGGGAAACCCTGTAGGTCCAAGCACAGGACTAATAGAACATAGTAAGTGTAGTTATTAGGTTGGTTATAAGTATTTGTAATTGTGAGGATTTCCTTAGTGTTATTAAGTTTTGGCTTGGAAGGGAAGATGTAGTTTTGGGCCCTGAGCTTCCCAGACAGAATCTGGCAGGGTATGGTGAAGTGTTTGCTATGCACGGCTAGCTGGAAATGGACGCATTATAAAGCAGAGCTCTTGAAAGCACTTTAATCACTGATTTCAGAGTAGCAGCCGTGTTAGTCTGTATCCGCAAAAAGAACAGGAGTACTTGTGGCACCTTAGGCCTGGTCTACACTAGACGTTTATGTCGAAGTTAGCGCCGTTACATCGAATTAACCCTGCACCCGTCCACACCGCGAAGGTATTTAGTTCGACATAGAGGTCTCTTTAATTCGACTTCTGTACTCCTCCCCGACGAGGGGAGTAGCGCTAAATTCGACATGGCCATGTCGAATTAGGCTAGGTGTGGATGGAAATCGACG